>NW_025973580.1:0-8976 GCF_021869965.1 Rhincodon typus
TCTGAAGACTGGTCCTAACCCGAAATGTCAACTTTCCTGCTCCTCTGAAGCTGCCTGGCCTGCCGTGTTCCTCCAGCTCCACACTGTGTTGTCTTTGTACATGTTATGTCTCCTTCCAATTATTAGAACAAATCGCAAGAACTGCCACCATAGCTTAGGGGAAGCAATGGCCTAGTGGTATTATAACTGGGCTGTTAATCCAGAGACTCAGGTAATGTTCTAGGGGCCTGGGTTCAAATCCTACCATGTCAGCTGGTGAAATTAAGACTCTAATGATGACCATGAAGCTATTGCTGATTGTCAGGAAAAACATCTGGATTCACTAATGGCCTTTAGGGAAGTAAACTGCCATTCTGGTCTGCATGTGAGTGCACACCCACAGCAAGAATTTTTTTAATTCATTGATGGGATGAGGGCACCACTGTCTAGGCCAGTATTTATTGACCT
Source organism: Rhincodon typus (assembly GCF_021869965.1). NCBI lineage: Eukaryota > Metazoa > Chordata > Chondrichthyes > Orectolobiformes > Rhincodontidae > Rhincodon > Rhincodon typus. The sequence goes on from NW_025973580.1 coordinate 448, forward strand.
TCCTAATCGCCCAGAAGGTAGTTAATAGTCAACCGCATTGCTGTGCATGGCCACATGATGGCAATAGAGGAAGTCTCCTCAATAAATCTCATGGTCTCTCCATGTGGATGTTTCCTGGCCCGGTGCTGATGGTCATGGTTCTGAAAGGGTTAATGTTGGAGACTGCATTAATCTCCATCCAATTTGATGATGTCATACATGCTTGGGTGGGGAAAACAGGAGAGTAGCTTTAGAACTGGAAGGGGATCCCATCTGAGTCTCCCAAAAGTCTTTAAGATAATGTCTTTGTGATTTCTACCTAATTGCTGTCATGCAATAAACAATATCTTGTTAAGCTAAAAGCTTCTTCTTGTTAAAACTAACTAATGGTTGTTCTTCTATTTGCAAATCAAATAGGCTCTTACACCGAATCAAAGGAAAGAGGATTGGTGGCACCACTCTACCCACAAACATCAAGGGAAGTGGCTGCTGATTGGCTAATTAATTGGCTAGCTTACTGCTACAGTTCCTGGTGTAGGTAAGAGGTAGAATTTAAGTCTTCAATTTTTCCACTCTCCATGGATTAACTATAACATTAATCTTTGTTGATAGTTACAGATAGCATTCCGTGCTAATGGATTATAGGATTGGCCTTGAGTTGTGGTCCAGCTGGTCAGCAAATGGGCATCAGAGGCTTTGTGAATAAAGTCAAGTCTGTGGAGGTAGGAAGGTGTCACATTACCCTCTCACTGTTTTTTGGCATCATGTTATTAGCACCCCTGCTTCTTGGCTTGGCTCCAGGGACCTGGTAAAATTTACTCCCATTGAGTTCACCCTTTTCACAAAACTAAAGCATCATTTTGCAGGAAATGAAAGAAAGCTGTTCTAATCAATTAAACCCAGCAGGACCTCCAAACTTCTTAAAGTCTGAGTGAGAATTTATTTGCTGCTTTGTCCTTTCCATATTATTTGCACAGTTAGTAGGTGGGTCAAAACAATGCCAAATTTATGACTGGAAAATAATTTTGCCAGCCCATACAGTAGTCTGCACATTCACAATGGGTTTCCATGATTAGCAAAATTGCATTTAGCTTCCAGTGATATTTAAAACTGTACCCTACACCATTTGTAATGGAATAGCCCTGGGAGATTTTCAATTGATAGCTTAGGAAAATTTTGGCATACCAGGTTATCTATTGTTTTACTCATTAAGGCAGCTTGATCTTTCTAATCCTAGTCCTTTGTTCCTTTTTTTTTCTTGATACTTAGGCATTCACTTGGCAATATCTCCCTTTTAACTGCTCCATTTGTTTTAGTAGCAATTGATGCTGAAACTCGCTCTGAGCTGACTCACTGTAATTTGCTGACTTCTAGCTTTCTCAGCCTGTAAATGCCTTTTTATTAAAAAAAGAAATTTTCCCTCTGCTCACCAGAGATTTCAGCTTTATTCACAGAGCCTCTGATGTCCATCTGCTATCCAGCAATCTGGGGTGATGCTGGCCTAGTGGTATTATCACTGGACTGTCAATCCAAAGATCCAGGTAATGTTCTGGAGGACCTGGGTTCAAATCCTACCACACAGATGGTGAAATCTAAATGCAATAAAAATCTGGGATTGAGAGTCTAATGATGACCACACATCTATTTCCAATTATTGGGAGGAAAAACTTGTCTGGTTCACTAATGTCCTTCAGGAAAGGAAATCTGTCATCCTTACCTGGTCTGGCCTACATGTGACAGTAGCCCCATAGCAATGTAGTTGACTCTGAACCTCGCTCTGGGCTAATTAGAGATGCTGGCCTAGCCAATGATGCCCTCACCTTGTGAATCAATTTTGTGAGTCTCAACTAAAGGCCAATCCTCCAATCCATTGGCACCAAATGCTATCTGTAACGGTCAAGAAAGAATAGTGTTTATGGTTTATCTATGTAGAGTGGGAAGGTTGCAGACTTAAGTTCTAGTCTATCGCAAGTCAGACATTCCTGTTAAGATTGTGACAATGAATATTTTTAGTGTCATTGCATTGCTTTTGAACCTTATCATATTCCAGCTCCATGTAGCTTCTATATCGCACTTGCTCTGCAGTTCTCCTACTGGGTCTGTAATCTTTAAGTATTGACTGTCAATGGCCTTTGTTGAATCTTGCTATGAGTTATTCTGCTGCAGATTGCTTGATTGTTCATCCTTCTACGACACTCTTAAACCTGGAAATTTTTTCTGGTTTTGCTGGAACCAGCTCGGTAGAGTTAAATTGAATTCCAATCTACCCTGTTGCCGACCATGTTGTAATTGTGCAACTAAACAAAATCTTCAGACGACCGCTGCTGGCATCTTGTGTGCCTACTGCCATCCCACATGGAGGTGGCCTAATAAGAAAATTAATCCAGCAGATACACTACTGAAACCTGCTGGTTCAGGTCCTGCAAGTGTCCCATTGTGACACCCAGAGGAATATTCAGCCCATTACATCTACCAGCAACAAACACAAGGATGACAAGTTTTTTAATTTATTCATTGGATGCTGGTTGGGCCAGTGTTTATGGCCCATCCCTATCTGCACTAGAAAAGCAGTTGGTGAGCTGCCTTCTTGAACTAGTGAAGTCCTTAGGATGTAAGGGAGCTTCGGGATTTGGACCCAGCAACACTGAAACAATGGTGATACAGTTCTAATTCTGGATGATGAGTGGCTCAGAGGGAAACTTGTAGGTGGTGGTGGTAATTATGTATCTTTGCCAATTCAGTTTTTTCACAGTAAAATTTGAGTAGATTTTACCAAAATTTTTACTTTTGCCTAAGTCTATAATATGTACCTTCAAATCTGCAGAACACTCTCTCCCACATACATCTGTTTCAGCAGCAGATTATCTATGAAATGAATGAAGAGAGGCAATGTCATAAAGATGCAAATAGGTGATCTTGGTAATCCAAGTGCTGTCAAAGGTAGCTTTTAGTAAGCACTTTTTTTTTTAAACACTTATTCATTCATTTTTGACGCCCATACTTCTGATCGTGAATTTGTTTTAACCTCTTCCCCATCCTGGATATTCAGTTTAAGTTGTGACTTCAGTTGTGGCTTTAATAAGTTCTGGCTTATTTTCTCAATCCTTTCTGACCATCTGTAGGATGTTTCACCCATCCCCTGAACATGACCGAGCAAAGAGGGGATCAGCAAAGTGTAAGCTGAGTCAACAGTTACACCTCGTAAAAGATCATGAATCTGAACCAAAGGTTTAAAGCAGCCATTCAACGTCTTTGAGATAATAATGAGTGCTCTAAATTCACAATGTGTGTTTTCATCCTGAGTCTAGTTTCCTTTGTATATAATTACAGTAGATAATTAACATTTAATTATGTATCTTTGCTAGTTCATTTTATCACAATAATATTTAAGCAGATTTTACTAACATTTTCATTTTTGTTTGGGTGCATGATATTGAAATCTTGAAATCTGCAGAACCACATTTTGGAGCTCTTTCACTTACATCCACAAAGGAATTAGAATTTTTTTTGTTTGTTTTTCATTAGTTGATCTACATTCTAGTCACCTGTACCAGCAAAAGTACAAACTCACCAGAAATAAATTGGGAAATTAAATGGGTTTGGACCTCTGTTGCCTGCACTATAACTAGTATTATTACCAGTCCTTATTTGTCTATCAGTTACTGGAACACTGACCAGTTTTACTGGCATCGTGGCCAGTCTTGCTGATATTGACAGGCTCCAGTATTAATGGTATTTATGACTGGTTTACAAAGCTCGAAACTGGTTTTCAAATACCATGCTATCTTGGTTTCTATTGGTGTTGTCATTAACGGTTTCATCTAGAAACTCCCTTAAAGGTCAGAATTTGCCTTCAGCTTTCACAGAAGAAGTTAATAATGCTATTTTGTTACTAAGCTATATTCAAAAATGTCCTAAATCATCTTGATCAGTGTGATGCTAAAATTAGTGGCTCATGTTAGAAATTACCAACCTACTCTGAGCTGCAATTGTCCCTGTTTTAAAATATTGCAAAATATTTTATAAATCACAACAACTATCTGAGTGCTTCGTGCACTAATATTTATCAAAGCTTTCAGAAGGATATTAAATTGATCACGAATTAGGCAATTAAGAGGATTCTTTTCTTTTCCTTCCGTCAATCAAAGGCTTTATCTTACACCAGTATATTTTTGAAATGAGTCATCAGTAAACAGCATGGATTAGAGAGCCATTGAATTGATCACTGAGGCAAAATGTGAGTGATATACTAGGCCCACAATTAGTTCAGTTGAGTTTATTGAACAGTTGGTTTATCCATATAGAGCCGGAGGGTTGAAGATTCAAATTTCAGTCTACCCCGGCTCAGAAGTTTCCAGTTAAGATGGTGGAATGCACAGAACATACATCTTCAGTGGTCCTGGGTTCAGATGGTGGATCTTGTTGGCTAGCTTCTTAGAGCTACAAAAGCTCCAACTTTGTTCAGTGCCTGCTCAGATATCGAATTATGTCCAGGTCAGATACTGCCGGATTATAAATTTTTCCGTTTATTAACCCACTGTTTTCCTGGCCTTTTGACTCTCAAGGGAGATTCTGGGGAAACAATGCTAGATTAATAATCCAGAGGTTTAGGAAATGTCCTAGGGACACAGGTGCAAATCCTTGCCCCAGCAAATGGTGGAATTTAAATTCACTTTTTTTATAAAAAAACCTGGAGTTGAAAGAGTGTAATGGTGACTGCGAAACTGTTGTCAATGATCAGGAAAAATCTATCTAGTTCACTGATGCCCTTCAGGGAAGGAAACTGCTAACCTTACCTGGTCTGACCTACATGTGACCCCAGACCCACAGCAATGTGGTTAACTCCTAACTGCTCTCTGGGCTGTTAGGGATGGGCAATAAATGCTGACTTGGTCAGGTCCTCCACATTCTGTGAATGAGCAAAGAAAAAAACTGCATGGGAAGATTTGTCTGTTTAAGGCACTCTAATCATCATGGCATGGGGAAGGATTGTTGGACCAGCTGGTCTTTAACTGGTTATCAGTTTTGTATGTGAATCCCCACTCCAGCGTATGAAGAGTTCACTTAACACTTATAATCGTGCCTCATCCATGAATATAAGGTGAGATACTGGTGGGGGAATTGATTGGATTTGAACTCATGTCGGTGGATTATTCATAAAATCCCTACCCTGTGGAAATAGGCCCTTCAGCCCAACAAGTCCACACTGATCCTTAGAGTATCCCACCCAGACCTATCCCCCTAATCTACACATGCCTGAACACTACAGGCAATTTAGCATGGCCAATCCACCTCACCTGCGCATCTTTGGACTGTGGGAGGAAACCCACACAGACACAGGGAGAACATACAAACTCCACACAGACAGTCACCCAAGGGTGGAATTGAACTTGCATTCCTGGCACTGTGAGGTAGTAGTGCTAACCACTGAGCCACAGTGCCACCCCAGGCCTCTGCATTGTTAGTCAAGTAGTACAACCACTGTTCGACACTTCCACTTTTACTGGTGCAATTCCATTTATAACCTGATCTGTCAGATAAAACCTCACCATTTGCCATGGAGTGCGTGATTCACAAGAGGTTAATATGTAAGCATAGCAAGTAATCAAGAAAGCTAATAGAATGTTATGGTTTATTTCAAGGGTAATTGAACAGGCACTGGTGAAACTGCATCTGGATGGGGACTGTGTATAAGACTGGTCATCGTACTTACGGAAGGATGTTAATGCATTGGAAGCAATTCAGAGAAGATTCACTGGACTACTGCTTGGAATGAATGGATTTGCTTATAAGGAAAGGCTAGACAGGCTAGGCCTCAATCTTCTGGAGTTTAAAAGAATCAGCGGTAACCTAATTAAAATATGTAAGATCCTTAGAGGGTTTCACTGGATGGAGGCTTAAAGCATGTTTCCTTTCATGGGAGTATCTAGAACTAGGAATCATAGTTTAAAAATCAGAGGGCACCTATTTAAAGCAGAGTGTTTTGAATTCCCTTCTTCAAAAGGAGGTGAATGCAGAATCTTTAATTATTTTTAAGGCAGAGATATATGTATTCTTCACCAGTGAAGGGATGAAAGGTTATTGGGGATCTGCAGTAATGTAGAGTTGAGGTTAAAATCTGGTCAGCCATCACCTTATTGAATGGCACAGCAGGCTCAAAGGGCTGAGTGGCCTACACTTGTTCCTTGTTTGTATGTAACTCTTTGGTGCCAATCCTGTACAATAAAGGTTTATGATGCCATGTCCAATGCTAGTTTCTTTAAGGGCAGAGCATTACCACATTGCAACGAATGAGCTGTTCTGTGTATAATTAATGTGTATGTTTTTGGCTGGAATGTAAGTATCCTTGAAGTAAATTTGAGGTTGCCATTGTGAAGAAGGCATTTGGTACCCTTGCCCTTAATGGCCAGTGTATTGAGTATAGGAGTCAGGATGTCATGTTGCAGCTGTACAGGACATTGGTAAGGCCACTTTTGGAACACTGCGTTCAATTCTGGTCTCCCTGCTATAGGAAAAATCTTGTTAAACTTGAAAGAGCTGAAAAAAGATTTATGAGGATGTTATCAGGGTTGGAGTGTTTGAGTGAGAGGGAGAAGTTGAATAGGTTGGGGCTATTTTTCCTGAATCGTCAGAGGCGAGAGGTGACCTTATAGAGGTTTATAAAATCATGAGGGGCATGGATACAATGAATTGCCAAGGTCTTTTCCCCAGGATAAAAGAGTCCAAAACTAGAGGGCATAGGTTTAAGGTAAGAGGGGAAAGATTTAAAAGGGACCCAAGGAGCAATATTTTCATACAGAGGGTGGTGCGTGTATGGAACGAGCTGCCAGGGGAAGTGGTGGAGGCTGGTACAATTACACCATTTAAAAGGCATCTGGATGGGTACATGAATAGGAAGGATTTAGAGGGATATGGGTCTAATGCTGAAAAATGGCACTAGATTAATTTAGGATATTTGGTCAGCATGGACAAGTTGGACCAAAGGGTCTGCTTCTGTACTGTACAAGTCTATGACTCTATAACAGTTTTGTCAGTTCTACACAACCAAGCACCTGGATTTCAGCTATTTCTAAATAGGCTTTCAGCAAAAACCTTTGTAAAATGCATTAGCTACAGTACAATACTGTGCCTGCATTGTGAGACTTGGATTGGGTGAAAGATAGCAAATATGCAAAATAGGAATTTATTCCTATTGGGAGATGAGCAACAGGCAATCTGTTAGCAGTACTAGATTCTCTCTTTTTTTCTTGACCTGAATTGGGAAAAAAAGAATCATCAAAAAGATAGTCTGGCCAGCAAAGTAATGTAAGAAAGTCACAGCATGCACACATTAAAGAAAAATATTCAGACTAATGTACTTGATCCTCGAATTCAGAGCAAAAAAAAAACAAGTACAAAATGCGTGTCACTGCCCTATCCTTGCCACATAAAGCTAGTGATGAAGAGCAAGTCATCAAATATGATGGTGGTGGAACATTGAATGAGAATAAAAATGATGCAGTGGTTAATTTGATGCCAGCTGATATCTTGAGAGTATGCTTAACCTCAACAGGATTCGATAAGACTGCAGAAAGGATATTATGATGCCATTATCTTGTGGAAAGTTGTACATGTAACATGCAGAAAATGCTGAAAACTTGCGTCATCATAATGGGTGGGATAGGAGAAATAATAAAGAGAGAGGAACATAGAAGGAGGAGACAGAGAAAGAGGGTAAATGAAGGAACACCGAGAGTTAGAGGTAAGTTGGAGACTAAAGGGAAACTGAGTTGGCAGCGGAGTTGAGGGAAGGAGACTGGGAAGAGCAGGAAGAGACAGAGATTGGCAGATAAAGAGAGAAAGAAGATCTGAAGGAGCAAAGAGGATGAGGAGAGAAAGAGAGAGGAACTGAAGGAATTGAGAGACTGAAAGAACACAAACTGAAGGGAAAGGAACTAAATATGAGAGAAATGGGTGAGAGGGAGATTAACTGAGAGGAGAGAGAGAGGTCCAGGTTGCAAAATGAAAAAGAAAAGACTAATAGAAGAGAAACTATGGAAGCAAGTTAAAGACTAAGAAAGGGTGAAAAGCCAGTATGTTAACAGGAAGGAGACAGGATGCAGACTTCATGTCAGAGGTAGGATGAGAGGCAGAAAGGCAGGAAGATTGCTTGTCGGACAGCACCATGCCTGTTTAGTGTTATCTTTAAAAATTATTTGACGTGATGTGGGTATGGCTGGCTGTAGGCCAGTATTTGTTGCTCAACCCAAATTGTCCCGGAATCGTTCCTAAACCTGCAGTCCATGTGGGACAGGTGCTGCTAGAATAAAAAAGAATAGCCTCTATTTTCACATCTACCCAGTCAGTACAGTGAAAAGATTATACATTGCCAATTACAGTGCTGACTTAGATACAAAAGTACCTGAGCACAGCTTCTTTAGTTCCACGATTTTAGACAAGACAGAAATACAATGTCCAGCATTACAGAAATAAAAGTTCAGTACAACAGACCATGCTGGCACATAGCTTCCAGTCCGCAGTACACCAGCAACGCACCACATCAGGAGTAGT
>NW_025973581.1:0-8976 GCF_021869965.1 Rhincodon typus
GAAACGTCAGCCTTCCTGCTCCTCTGATGCTGCTTGGCCTGCTGTGTTCATCCAGCTCTACACCTTGTTATCTACAACTGATTCAGTTCTTCTAATGGTATAATAAGTTTATCTGGCTAGACATGTGGGCCAGTAAGATCCTCAATTTGAATGAGTTGATCTGAAACTGAGCTCTAGGCCTAACAGAATTAGGAAAAGAAAGCCAGTCAAAGTTATTCGTGCTGTTCGCTTTCCAGCAATCTGCACAGCTGGATTTGCAAATATTGGAACAGATGTATGGATATTGAGTGAATAGAAGGAAAATTAGCTGTGATACTTTCATGTAACCTTAAATATTCATAAACAAATAATTCTTATTGGGACAACCAATAACCTCAGGAAGAGACAGAATGAAGGGAAGGGGGAGAATGGTGAGGATAAAGCAAAAATAATTAACCAGTGTATTGCAAAATGTGACTGGACCACGATTTCTGTACAATAGGACAGTGTGGAAAGGGTATTTGAAATTTTCTGTTTTGAACAACTATATATTGACTGTAGTACAAATGGCATGTTGGCCAGCAAATATTTCTAACAACGTTATAATAAATTAAGTGTGCTCTGACACCAATGCTTGACACTAACATTTTAGGCCATTTGCCAACCAATTGATACAAAAAATTCCTTTATTTTAGCTAAGAGAATTACTTCAAATCCATATACAAATCCTTTTTAGAAGAATATTTCTGGACTCTTATTCTAGCAGGCACAAATGCTTACCACACATATCTGAAATGCCGTCCTCTGTTATTTTAATTTAGCAGAAGGAATAATTTTTAGATGAATTATTAACTGCAGAATCATAGCACCTTACCGCACAAGGAAGACCTTTCCGCTAATTATACCTATGCTAGCTTTCTCAAACCAATTAGTCCCACTTTTTCCTAATGGCCTTACAAAGGTTTCCTTTTCAAATATACATTTAATTCCTTTTTGAAAGTTAGTTGCATTTTTAGGCACTGCATTCCAGATCAGAACTTAGTGTTATATGAGCACAACATCCAAGACAAAGCCAAGTTTGACATTCTGTCTTTTTGTCCAGTGATCAGTTGCAAGGCACATGTCTACTGCCAGAATTGATAAGCAGTGAGGCACATATCATTAAGGACTGTTGGAAATTACAGTTCTTGAATTGCTTGCTTGGTGCATCATGTACCTGAGATCCTCTCAGAAATCAGTCTGAAGCTCTTAACTTTACCTGAGAAGCTGCAGAAATTGTCTGAGCCATAGTGGCCTCAGAATTCCCTCAGCTTTTGTTGTGATACAATTTTTTCAAATTATTAATTTACAAGTAATCCACAAAAACTAACTAGTTTCTTACAAGAGGTCAGTGAATATGGTTTTAAAATTGTGATTTTCCTATTTGGTTGTTTTCAGCAACACCTTTAAATTTACTAATGCAAGCAAAAGTATAATATTCTGCCACAGTTGCCTCTCCCAGGATTTGTTTGAACTGTACTATTTCAAATACAATAATAAGTAAAAGAATTGTATCACATCTTAAATCACAGGGAGATACACACCCTTCCATATTATCTGTCAATTACTCAGTTTTATTTCACAGAATATTCTGGCTCCTAAATTACATATTTAGCTGAACATTGAGGTGATTAGTTACTGCTGAAACCTAATTAGCATATAGTGTACATGTTTGGTTCAAACTGCCACAATGATCAATTTCTGTTTCTGTAACATTGGGTTGGAATAGTGCAGCACTGGGGCTCAACACGAGGAAACCAAAAGGTCATCATTAACTGAGGAATTGTTTTACACCTTGCAATTGACTTGTTAATGTGTGAAAGTATAGAGAACATACATTCTTAAATAACAAATAAAACTTTCACTGGTCCTAATTTGTGGTACCCACACAGAATTACGGGAAAACTCTAGAGTTGATTTTTTACAAAATTATCTTAACTTCAGATCTATTTTAAGCAGATAAGGTTTAGTGTCAGGCTTTAGGCAAAATGCAACCGTAACACTACCTCAAGTTGTTATGTGTCTGTAGCAGTTCTGATAATTTAATTGTTTTCCAATGTAATCAAGTGGTTGTATGTAAGTGGCTTGCTGTTGTGTTAAACATATATTTCCATAACACTGTGTACTTTAATATTTATAGCATTTGGAGTTTGGTCATTCGTTGTATTTTACGTGGATGTGTATATATTGTTACACTTAATGAATATTTTGTGGCAATCCAAACAAAACGCAAAATACTTAACATTTAGTGGTATCAAGGAAACAGAAATGAAAATATTTCCATATTTTGTACCAGATAATTATCTGTCTTGCAATGTATTTTGCAACATACTGTCCAATCGCAATTTCTTGCAATATAATACTGTTAATATTATTAATCAGCAATAGCGCAATTGAAATTGAAGCTGCTCATTTAAAGTGCTGTTTGTTTTAGGATATGCATTTTTCCCTCCTGTGTCCCAGTTCACAGGAGGACACATTTGTTTAAGAATTGTTTAAAGGTATTGTTGTATGTGGTAGGGCTGGAAAGAATGGAATAAAATGCAACCCTGCTGTGAAGTCTTGATTTTTTTTCCTCCATCCCCAAGTTTCTGGTATTGCCCCTTGAGGAGAGTGGTTGTAAAAGTCACTTAGAATTAAAGCAGAAGAAACCTATTTGCTAATTAAAGTATGAATATTCATGAAACATAAACAGTAAAGTAGGGGCTCTTTCCACTAGAATCCTACAGCTGTTTGCTCCATGACACCCAAACCTCATGTATAACAAATATCTTTTTCAGACACAGAAACAATTTTTAAGCATGAGTACCTTTCATATAAATTTGTCTGCATATCCACGGCTTGTGTATTTGACTATTTTCCCCTCATTGGCTAACTGGAGATGTTTGTAATGCTGAACGATTGTTCAATAATGAATGAATGAAGGAGGGAGATTGAAAATTAACTATGCAAGGCACAAACTTCATGACAATAGAATGGAACAGTGAGATGGTTTTGCTGGTTTTAGGACAAAGGACATTGGTATGGTGACATCTGCTGCCCTTTGAAAGCTCCAATGTGTCACCAAATGTTTTGAGATTGTTTTGTAGACCCTTTTGAGCAATTCTTTACGCAGGGTCTGATGCCGAAATGGGAAAAAAAAAGTCCAACAAGCTCAGTAACATATAATGCTGCTAAAAGATATTGATTAGGGTTCTTCTGCTCAATAACCAAGTTAAAGCATTTTCGGCTGTGAGATCTGCACTGTGAGTGTTGTTTGCTAATGAAACCTTAAAGCCAGATTAGTGCATTAAGCCTTCAAATTACAACCTCCCTACCCCCAGTCCCAACAAGTCAGCCAAATTACAAGTATCTTCTTTCCTTTTCTTGTGTATGTTATTTATCATTACTTTGAGATACAATCATCTTGTATTTCTCACTGAGAAATAGGCTTTCATGATAGCTCTTTTGATGCTTGGTAAAATGAACTGAAACAGAAATGTAGAAAAAGCAACCTACTTCCGCACAGCTACTCAGAAAATGAACTATGGCGTAACACAGATGTGTCACATTCAACTGAAGGAACATTTAGGATTGTTTATATTCCACTTTATGACTGCTTAGACCTACTGGTTCTTGTGTAAGCTAAAGACAACATTTCTCTGTTTTCCCTTTTCATTTCTCTTCTTTAGGCTGACAACACCAGAGATACTCCCTTGAGGAGCACATTTTTTCCCAATGTGTTTGACCCACAGACTTTGTCTAAATGACTACCTGTCAGTTTCCATTTCAATGCTATCCTATTTTATAGGATGCTGAGTAGAAACTGATATATTACCTGTATTGATTCTCTAATAGCTGTCAGGGTGGAGAGGAACCATTCAGGACTTCCAGGGCTCAGGCTCTTCACCGTGTGGGATCATAAACTCCCCATTAATGGCCTCTCATTCAATAACTTACTTATAAGGAATGTTACATGAATTTACATAAAATTGAAAAGGGTATACAGCAAAAAAGCAGAACAATATACCTAACATTGCCAATGTTTATGCTGTACCTGATTTTCCTTGTATTCCTTATTAAGCTTAGCACAATCTTTTATTCCCTAGATACTTGGCTGACCTCCACTTAAATATATTTATGCTCTTTACCTCCATATGTTAAGGAGTTTTGCAATCTCATCACTTTCTGGGTACAGATGTTTGTCCTGAGTTCCATGTCTTAATTTTTTCGGTAAGCTGTTTTAAAGTGATGGAATTGAGTTTTGCTTCCCTAATGGCCTAGTGATATTCATAATCCAGAGACCCAGGTCACATTCTGGGGGCCTGGCTTTGAATCGCACTATAGCAGGTTGTGGAATTTGAATTAATAATCTGGAAGTAAGAGTCTAATGATGACCATGAAATGACTGCTGATTGTCAGAGGAAAATCCCATCTGGTTTACTAATCCGCTTAAGGGAAAGAAATCTGTTATCCTTACCTGGTCTCACCTACATGTGACTCCAGACCCACAGATGACTCTTAATTACCCTGTGGACAATAAATGCTGGTTCAGCCAGTGTTGCCCACATCTACAAATGAATTAAAAATAAATTAACTTTCCATTTACTCTTTGAAAACCTTCATAATTTTAGCAGTTTACGTTACCCTTTAAAGTTCTCTTTGAAAGAGGCCCAGTCTATTTGTCCTTTCCTGATGGCAAGAACTTTGCAGTTCTGGTATCACTCGTGTAAATCTTTCTATCGCCATCTCCAGTTTTTTTTAAATAACATGATGAGCAGACCAGCTCCTAAAATGTGGCCTGATAAGGTTTGACAAAAGCCTGGCATAAATTTTCTACCTTTCAGTTCCATTCTTCCACAAATAAAAGCTTGGTTTGATTTTTTTTTGCTGTTGCCTCATCAACCTGTGGTAGTACTTTTATTGATTTTTATATTTGTACTTTGGGACCATACACAATTTTCAAAGTGGTGTAGGAATTGGGTGAGGAATGAGGAACCCTCCTTCATCCAATCTATTTTTACTCAGTTGTATGAAATGGGTATCGCTGGCTGGGCCAGCATTTATCGCCTGTCCCTAGTTGCCCCCTGAGAAGGTGGTGGTGAGCTGCCTTCTTGAACTGCTGCAGTCCACCTGCTCTGGATTGTTTCTGGTGCCTAGATCAATTCCAGTTGGTCCATCCGGTTTCTTTTCTTTGTTGAGATATGTAGCGACTGATACAATTGAGTGGCTTGCTAGGTCGTTTCAGTGGGCAGTTGAGAGTCAACCACATTGCTGTGGCTCTGGAGTCACATGCAGGCCAGACCAGGTGAGGATGGCAGATTTCCTTCCCTGAAGGACATTAGTGAACCAGATGGGTTTTTCCGATAATCAGCAGTTAATGGTTAAAGGCCCAGTAAGCTCTTTTAGGAGTTTGTCAAAAGGAATAGGAAGCCAAGCACAGGCCTTTTCGTGAGACATATTGACACACTGAAACATTTTGGTGCATGTGGCAACATCCAAATGTTTCTTTTTATTTGTTGAAAACAGTTGTTTCATGGGTTAACCTGCACCAGGTTGAGCACGGTACCTTTATTTAGCCTCAAGACGACTTTCCTTTGCATTAATGCTGCTGCTCTGAGGAGGTGCTCTTTTCTCAGCAAGGTAGTGGCAGGACCCATCATGTTGTCTACCTTTATCACTGGTGCCAGGAAGACAGCTCCTGCCTCCTGGAGAGACTCATGACATCGCTAATTGAGTGCCAAGCTCACCTCCCCCGATTAAGGCATTTATGTTGAACTCTAGTGTCACATGAGTGTTGCAGTTGATGTGAGGAGTCAGAACCCAAAATCCATCCATATGTGATGCTATGGCACCCTGCTGTGAAAGCCCAACTCTGTGATTCTGATTCCAAAGTCTAAATCTTAACTATAAACTTGAATAAAATGGTTTCTCCACTGACTCTGCGGGATCACCTAATGCCACTTACCGTCCTTACTGTCTACTTCCTGTAGTCAACCAGATATTTATTCTGTCACTAGTCCCCTGACTCTGCATCCTATTATCTAAATCATTAGCCTTATCATGTTGTACCTTATCGAAAATTGCAGTGTTTAGTTGCTTTATGCTTGACTGTGTCAATCTGATAACTTTGATCCGAATAAGCTTGGATTTGAACTCGGAAAAGTAAACAAATTAAAGAAACACCTGGAAGCTAGGGTAGAAGTAAACATTGACTGGCACTATAAATAAAATAAAGCCCTGCTACATACCTAGAAACTTCTGTTATCTCTGTGTAGTCACAAAAAACAAAAGTTACAGCAAAGGTGGCACTGAGAATGGTGAAAAATGTTTAAATTTATTGGCTTTGAGCACTTTTCCTTTCCTGGCTGGGATATTGCCCCATGCCATGGAATCAATGGATTTTGGGTTTTGCCTACTTTCTTGCTCAGGGGATGGACAATTTGAATGTAGCAGCAACTCACAAGGCGGCAAAACTCATGCATTGTTTCAGAGTATTTGAAAAGTTCAGAGAAGATGCTTGTACATTTGAAAAGTGGCAAATTCTCTCCAAAAATATGATCAAAGAATAAGTGTGATGATTGCATGATATGCATTCTAACAGAGGAGGCAGGAATGGTTAACCCATTAAACCATACATGGGAACACTGTTTGAGAGATAGTAGGAACTGCAGATGCTGGAGAATCTGAGATAACAAGGTATAGAGCTGGATGAACATAGCAGGCCAAGCAGCATCAGAGGAGCAGGAAAGCTGACGTTTTGAGCCTAGACCCTTCTTCAGAAAATGAAAATGACACATTATTTGGGGATGTACATGTCATGGTGGAGCTCAGACGCTGCCTACTGTGTCACTGCCATATTGTACTTCCTGTGACACTGCATCCATATGCTGAAGGTACAGGCGATTCCCAATTAACAATCATCTAATTTACGAACACTCGCACTTATGAATGAGATCCCATATTAATATTAACTTTAAGCATCCAAAATGTGAACATTCACTCAGGCACGCATTTTATATTGTACTGTATTGTGTTCTGAGTTGTGTACAAATGGATTTACAATTTTATTCAGGAATGGAACCCATTCGTAACCTGGGATCTGTCTGTGCATGCACACTCTGAGATGTGAGTGAGACACTTACAGCAGTGTTGTGTGTGTGAGATGGAGATAAATAAGGAGTGTTAATGTAAATCAAGTTGACAAAGTTGAGAGGTAGGTGTGTGATGAGGAAAGGTGTATTGAGCAATGACTGAAGCCTGTGGGGCGTTGATGGGATAGGGCTTCTGTAGGTAGGTCACCTGATGTCTCATGAGGTTATTGTACTTCCTGTGAACTACATCCAAGTCAATGACTTCGTGAGTCCTAAACTGAATGCCGCAACTCTTCGATCTCATTATCTTTGTAGATTGTTGAGGTCGCTGGTAGAATGACATAGACCTGAATATTGAAGAGTATATAACATTTAGGAAGGACAGGAAGTGAGAAAAACATGGATGGATGGCTCTGTAAATAGAAAGGGATGACCTAAATCACAAAATCAGGATGTAAATGTAATTTGGACAGAATTAAGACATTTTAAAGGCAAGAAATCACTTGTGGGTATGATGTACAACCCTCCCTAACTATCGTGAGGACAGGGTATAAAGAAAGAAATATTGGCAGCTTGTTAGAAAGATAAAGTGTTAAAGAGAAATAGGTTAAATTTATTTCAATCAACACATAGACTGGAAAAATGAGATGGGTAAAGGTAACCTAGATAAGGAGTTCATGGAATGTTTTTGGGTAATTTCTTAGAACAGCACATTCTGGAGCCAATCAGAGGGCAGGCAGAACTGATCCTGGTATTGTGCAAAGAGATAGGTTTAGCTAATAACCACATAATGAAGGCACCCCTAGGTAAGCAGTGAGGGAAAGGTTGTAGTGATTGTAACGAGGTCAGCAAGCTGGACCTTGTAGAATATGATTTCCCTGATTGGGGCTGTCTGGTCCAATCAGGGAGCACTGGCTGACAGATAAAAGGAGGAGAGCCAGAGCATTGGAAGATGCAGTACTGGAGGCAAGGATTGCTCCTGTATAAAAAAAAAGTTGACTTGGTGATGGGCTACTAGCCTCTGAGGAGTTATTTCAGTCACAATAGTATTTCATATCTTCATTATCCAAATGTCTCTTGTGTGTTTTCTATGGGCAGTTGGAGTACTGTATACTGAGTTGGCAGCTGTTTCTTGACCATGTTGCTTCATTAGCTGTTGTGACTTACTAGGATTTAGGTTCACTGCACATTTTGGATATCTTTGTGCAAAATTAGGTTCTATGTAGGTTGCATGTCTTTCACTGTCTGTCATGTGACTAGGTTAGGCACTTCCACAGCTACATGTTGGTCATGTGCTATCTTCATTCTCCCTCGATTTTTGAAAAAAACTGTCTTGTATTTCTGAAAACTTGGACAGGTGATGATTTGACTTAACGCACCTTCAAATAGGACCTCAACTCAACAGTAAGCCCATGTCCCAAAGTGTTGGTGTAACATTAGCAATAGGAAAATCCTATTCTATTGCCCTGAATTTCATGATGTGTTTTAATCATGCAAACAATTCACTCAGTGAGATTACAAGGTGCAGAGCTGGATGAACACAGCAGGCCAAGCAGCATCGTAGGAGCAGAAAGGCTGACGTTTCGGGCCTAGACCCTTCATCAGAAATGGGGGAGGGGAAGGGGGTTCTGAAGTAGGTAGGGAGAGAGGGGGAGGCGGATAGAAGATGGATAGAGGAGAGGATAGGTGGAGAGGAAACAGACAGGTCGAAGAGGCGGGGATGGAGCCAGTAAAGGTGAGTGTAGGTGGGGAGTTAGGGAGGGGATAGGTCAGTCCAGGGAGGACGGACAGGTCAAGGGGGCGGGATGAGGTTAGTAGGTAGGAGATGGGGGTGCGGCTTGAGGTGGGAGGAGGGGATAGGTGGGAGGAAGAACAGGTTAGGGAG
>NW_025973582.1:0-8973 GCF_021869965.1 Rhincodon typus
AGTTGGCTGGATGGCAATGCAGGGTAGGTTCAGTTCCCATCACTGTCTGAGGTTACCACAAAGGACTCTCTTTCTCAACCTCTCCCCTCGCCTGAGACGTGGTGACCCTCAGGTCAAACCACCACTAGTCACCTTTGTCCCTAATGAGAGAGCTGCCCTATGGCCTCTGGGACTATGGTTAATTGCCTGAGCACAAAGACCCTGGTCTAACTTCTGTGTGACTACAGAACTGAGCTTCCTCACTATCCCCAATCATCGGCACTGACTACTTCCTTAATCTATCCTCCCATGATTGTAACCCCCCTGACGACAGTAACAGTGCATGCATTATTTCCCTATTCATAGTTTGGAAACTATTGCAAATTATTATAAAAAAACTTCCAGTACAGTGCAAGTCCATTTTGATTCCCATTGCCTGGTACTAACCACAAATTGTGGGACTTCAAGTCATTACCATGGCGATCATGAGGAATGTGCTGATGCAGCTTGTTGTGAAAGCTTTTCAGGGATTGATGATTTTCTTTCTAATCTTCAGGAATGTAAGCTTCAGAATACAGCGAGAGAATACAGTAAAATATTTGCAGCTGAGGCTCGTGCAGTTGAAACCTTTGGCCCAGTACCAGAGTGAGTGTTACGCTGAACAGTTCATTCCAACATTTGCTTTTCGCTGTTCCCACAAGATTTCCTGTCAGTCAGTCGTCCTTTACTCAGATTTCCATTTACAGGGTAATTCCATTGCACTTACTATATCGCCCTGCCAACAATATTCCTTATGCGACCATAGAGAAAGATCTGAATGGGCCATTCACAAGGTACTCCATGGAAGACAAGAGCAAGAACCTTTCACAGTCTGAGATTGGGCAGAAGTGTCACACCTTTCAACACTGGATTTACCAATGGACGAATGGCAATTTGCTCATAACCGAATTACAAGGTAGGATTAAAGTGATGCCGTTCAGAAATATCAAATACTCAGAGTACAGGGTGGCACACTGGCTCAGTGGTTAGCACTGCTGCCTCACAGCACCAGGGACCGGGGTTCAATTCCAGCCTCGGGCAACTGTCTGTGCGGAGTTTGCACATTCTCCCTGTGTCTGCGTGGGTTTCCTCCGGGTGCTCTGGTTTCCTCCCACAATCCAGAGATGTGCCGGTTAGGTGGATTGGCCATGCTAAATTGTCCATCGTGTCCAGGGATTATGCAGGCTAGGTGGATTGACCATGGGAAGTGCAGGGTTACAGGGATAGGATAGTTGGGGTGGGCCTGGGTGGAATGCTCTTTGAATGGTTGGTGCTGACTCGATGGGCCAAATGGCCTGCTTCCACACTGTAGGCATTCTATGATACTCCTGCATGGTAACCTGTACTTGACAGCATTCACTAACTCTGGAGATAGAAAGCTAACTAGATTCCTTGGTGGAGAGGTTTCAAAAGGAGGAATAAGGCCATTCTGCCCTCAAGTCTGCTCTGCTATTCAATATGATTACAACTGATCCTTTGTCTCAATGCCATATTGACATTGCCCATACCTCTTTAAAAATATTTATCTGTCTCCGTCTTGAGTAGGTTCAGTGACAGCCTCCTGTGGTGGAGAATTCCACAGGTTCATAAGCCTCTGAGTGAAGACATGTTTCCTTATTTTGGTCCTAAGTAGTCTACCCTGTGTGCTGAGATTGTGTCCCCTGGTTTGGGACTCCTCAATCAGGGGAGAACACCCACGCAGACCAATCCTTAAGGAGGTGTAAGGACTGTACATGACCAGTAATCACACACTGTTACTGTACAGTGGTGTTAATCCAAAGTAATTTACATGCCATCCGTTATGCAACAAATATAAATACGGTCTCATCGTTCATACATCTGAACGATACAGTGACAATACCAGTCATCACTGCTTTCTGCTTTGCAACAGTGTAAAAATAGACTAATTAATGAGGCAGCCTGTGCTGTGGCATAAAACTAATACATCAGTCCACCCTCGGTCATCAGTAAAGTGATGGAAGGTGTCAGTAACAGTGCTATCAAACAGCACCTGCTCAGCAATAACCTGCTCAGTGATGCCCAGTTTGGGTTCTGCCAGGGCCACTCAGCTCCTGACCTCACCACAGCCTTGGTTCAAACATGGACAAAACAGCGAATCCCAGATGTGAGGTGAGAGTGACTGCACTTAACATTCGACTGAGTGTGGCATCAAGGAGCCCTCGCAAAACTGAAATCAAGCACAAAAGATGTGATAAAAACAAAGAATGCTGAAGAAACTCAGCAGGTCTGGGAGCATCTGTGGAGAGAGAAACAGAGTTAATGTTTTGAGTCCAGTCTGACTCTTCAGTGGTTGCTGGAGGTCTGTCATCTCAGCTCCAGGACACCTCTGCAGGAGCTTCTAAGGGTAGTGTCCTCGGCCCAAGCACCTTCAGCTCCTTCATCAATGACCTTCCCTCCATCATAAGGTCAGAAGTGGGGATGCTCATCAATGATTGCACAATGTTCAGCACTACTGAAGCAGACCATGTTCAAATACAACAAGATCTGGACAATATCCAAGCTTGGGCTGACGTGAGGCAAGCAACATTCACACTGCACAACTGCCAGGGAAGGACCATATCCAACAAAAGACAATCTGATTGTCCCTTGCCTTTCAGTATGATTACCATCATTGAATCCCCCATTATCAGCATTCTGGGAGTTACCATTGATCAGAAATTGAACTGGACCAGCCATATAAACACAGTGACTACAAAAGCAGCTTAGATGTTAGGAATACTGCGGCAAGTAAGTGACCTCCTGACTCCCCAAAGCCTGTCCAACATCTACAAGGGACAAGTCAGGAGTGTAATGGAATACTCCCTGAAATAACTCCACAGAGGCCAGTATCCCATCACAAACCACCCATTATTTACACATGGAGAGTCCTTGACACTGATCCAGCTCCCTCAGAGCCAGCTGTCAGAGTGTCAGAATATATGACACCTCTTTTTATCTGTCAGCGTAGACTCCCTGATGGACCAGATTAAGAGCCCCAATTAGGGAACTCAAATTCTATGAGGTTTACCTGGCTGACCTCGTTCTGATCACTACAGTCTCCACTTCCCTGGATGGGTGCAGCTCCAACAACACTCAATACCATTCAGGACAAAGCAGCCCTCTTGATTCGCAACATGTCCACAAGCACCCACTCCCTCCACCACTGATGCACAGTAGCAGCAGTGTATACTCTCTGTAAGATGCACGCAACAATCCTCCTTTGACAGCCCCATCCAAAGCCACAACATCTACCGTCTACAAAGATGAAGGCCCTATATGGCTGGGAACAACACCCCCTGCAAGTTCCCCACCAAGCAATAAACTATCCTGACTTGGCTGTCCTTCACTGGTATTGGTTCAGAGTCCTGGAGATATCTCCCTAACTGCACTGGGGAAATACCTACAGCACACAGACTGTAGTGATATAAGAAGGCAGCTCAAAACCACCTTCTCAAGGGCAGCTACGGGCAGGAAATGAATGTTGGTCCAGCCAGCAACTTCCACATCCTATGATGAATAAGATATCACTGCTGTTTACCTTTGATCCTGAACATTGGTGTAACGATAGACTCACAGACAAATGAAATACCTGCCATCACTGACAATGATAGAGGTCTCTCTCAACAAAGTAATGAAGATGAGTTTGTTACCTAGTTTGCTGCCCTGGTTGTCTTTTCTGCTGTAGGGTAAAACACAGAGATAGGCTGGGAAATACAGCTCGAAATTGGCTTCTAAACTGTGACCTTGAGAAACTGGGGAGCAAATGAATGATCTGTGGGAATTTCAAAGAGGAAAGTGAACACAACAGATCCTGAAATAGACCAAGCTGAGAAGGATATTGACAGCTATCCATTGTACAGTGAACGTTCTTGTTTCTGTGACGTATCCCATGCAGTCTTGTTAAATTAATCTTAGTGGATGCCTGCCAATCTGGGCAGTGACACAACCAACACAGTGTCCGAAGGGACAGAGTAACCAGTTACTGGAACAAAAACAGAAATTGTTGGAGAAATTCAGCATTGATGGAGAGAAAGCAGAATGGGGACGTTTAGCATCCTGTGAACCTTCTTCAGAACAGATTTCTCCAGTTTGTTTTGCAACTTTAGCAGTTCTTTGTTGGGTTTTACCTGGCTTACTGGCATGCCAGAGGAATTTGTCAAGTTCCATTTCGAATGCCTGGGCCTACTGTCCAGCCAATGGATTTCTCAGCTCACTGGACCATCGAATGTCTTGCCAGGTACAGATGTAATGTAGGCGTGTGAAATAACTCCACAGATGCCATATTCTGTCAACAAGTCACCCTTTATTTACATGTGGAGAGTCCTTGACACTGATCCAGCTCCCTCAGAGCCAGCTCTCAGAGTGAGCAGGATGTGTGACACTCCTGGTTATATCTGTCAGCCAGGGATCCCTGATCGCACCAGATTAACAGCCCCAATCAGGGAACTCATATTGTATGAGGTCCCCCGGGCTGATCTTGTTAAAATCACTACAGCGTTTGCTCACCCATCTGAGGGAACCTGGTGTTTGAAGGAGTCTGATTTGCCTCAGATTGCTCTACAATGTGTGCAAGTCATGTGGTGTTTTATTGAGTCCACTTCTACTCATTGGTGTTTGCAGGCTGTGTTTTGAGTTGCATTCAGAAAGGTGGGACAGCCCTTTCGAGCTGAGATGAGGAGGAATTTCTTCAGCCAGAGGGTGGGGACCCTGTGAAACTCATTGCCGTAGAATCATTGAGTGTATTTATGATGGAGATTTTGATTAAGGGGATAGTGAGGAGGAGGAGGTTGAGAAACACATCAGCCGTGATCGAATGGCAGAGCATTCTCGATGGGCCGAATGGCGTAATTCTGCTCCCGTATGTTAGAGTCATAGAGATGTACAGCATGGAAACAGACCCTTCAGTCCAATTCATCCGAGCCAAGCAGATATCCCAATCTGACCTGGTCCCATTTGCCAGCATTTAGCCCATAACCCTGTTAACCCTTCGTATTCATATAACCACCCTGATGCATTTAAATGTTGTCATTGTACCCGCCTCTACCACTTCCTCCGTCAGCTCATTCCGTACACGCACCACCCTCTGCATAAAAAAAGTTGCCCCTCAGGTCATTTTGAAATCTTTCCCCTCTCACCTTAAACCTGTGCCCTCTAATTTTGGACTCCCTCGCTCTGGGAAAAAGACTTTGACTATTCACCCTCTGCATGCCCCTCATGATTTTATAAACCTCTATAAGGTCACCCCTCAGCCTCCAACGCTCCAGGGAAACTTCAAAGAGGAAAATAAACACAACAGATCCTGAAATAGACCAAGCTGAGAAGGATATTGACAGCTATCCATTGTACAGTGAACATTCTTGTTTCTGTGATGTATCCCATGCAGGCTTGTTAGATTAATCTTAGTGGATGCCTGCCAACCTGGGCAGTGACACAACCAACACAGTGTCCGAAGGGACAGAGTAACCAGTTACTGGAACAAAAACAGAAATTGTTGGAGAAACTCAGCAGGTCTAGCAGCCTCTCCCTATAGCTTAAACCCTCCAACCCTGGCAACATCTTTGTAAATCTTTTCTGCATCCTTTCAAGTTGAACAACATCCCTCCTATAGTAGGGAGACCAGAATTGTACGCAGTGTTCCAAAACTGCATTTATCAATGTCCACAACATGACAACCCAACTCAATGTTCTGACCAATGAAGTTGAGCGTGCGACATGCCTTCTTCCCCATCCTGTCTGCCTGTGACTCCACTTTCAAGGAACTATGCATCTGCACCTCTAGGCCTCTTTATTCGGCAACATACCCCAGGGCCTAGCCATCTCGCGATGTATGAAAGTAGCTTGATCCTTTCTAAGGCATGGACAATCTTAATGTGTTTGGAGGTTTGCATTAGACTATTGGTTGTCAATCCATCTTTGATGGCTGTGTGTGTGGTCTCTGTGTCCCCCTGACAACCCCACAATGTATTCCTGTGGCAATGAGCCCAGTGCCATGAGTTTTGATGGTAATATCTGGGAACTCACGGAATCCTCCAGGCTCGAGCTCAGGAAATGCCAGGACACAGTGAGCTGAGTACAAGCACGGAACGTCTGAAAGCTCTATTTATCGATTTCAAATTTATTATTGTTAGAACTTTGCTGCCAGTGTAAATGGTGTGTGTTTGTTAGCCAATATTTACACAGTACATTGGGTGTAGCCTCGCACAAAATTACACAAGGTTGATTGTTATACAGCTTTAATGTTATTGACATAGGAACCTGATGAGGAATGTTTATCTGGTAATTTATTACAAGCTGTTGGAACAGAAGTAGACCATTCAGCCCATCGAGTCTGCTCCACCATTCAATGAAATCATGGCTGATCTGATAATCCTCTCTCCACTTTCCTGCCTTTTCCCCATAACCCTCAATTCCCTTCTTGATTAAAAATCTGTCTATTGTAGCCTTGAATATACTTAATGATCCAGCCTCCACAGATTTCCACAGATTCCCTCCCCTCTGAGAGAAGAAATTCCTCCCCACCTCTGTCTGAAATGGGTAGCCCCTCCTTATCTCAGTCCGAACTGAATGACTTGATTGTCCTGCAATAGAGGGCAGTGGAAGAACATTTTAACACAAGTTTCAAAAGGATATATTCTTGAAGGGGCAAATATTTACAGGGGTCAAGGGGGAAGGAAAAGGGATCGAACCCCTTCAAAGGGCTGACACAGACGAAATGGGCTGTGTATTTAATGATGAATGTGGATAACCATTTGATCTTTCTCTGGCCCATTCTGTGCTGACATGGAGTGTCTGGTTGGCCAAAAGATTTGGCCAAACAATGCTCAGCCTTTTCTGGTGTTCTGTAGGAAATCAGCAACATTGAGCCTCGATGCCAATTGGAGCTGGTGCCTGGAATTTACTTTTGAACTTGAACTGGATTAACTTGTTTGCTTGCTGCTGGGGAAAGTGTATCAAGGGGCTGAATTTCCTTCACGGAGTCTCTGCCGGGCCACTGCCAATGGCAGAGGAGATTTACCAGGATGTCGCCTGGAATGGAGGGAAGGTCTTACGACTAAAGGTTGAGAGAGCTAGGGCTTTTCTCTTTAGAACGACGAAGGATGAGCGGTGACTTCATAGAGGTGTACAAAATGATCAGAGTATAGATAGAGTAGACAGCCAGAGACTTTTCCCTAGGGTGGAGGTAGCTATTACAAGGGAGCATAGTATTAAAGTGAGTTTAGGTAGCTGTAGGGGAGAGGTCAGAGGTAGGTTCTGTACTCAGAGAGTGGTAGGAGCGTGGAATGCATTGCCGGAGAGGGTAGTGGAGTCGGCCTCATTAGGGGCATTTAAGCAGCTATTAGATAGGCATATGGATGATAGTATAAGGTAGGGGTGGAGGTTAGATAGACCTTAGGATTAGGGTAAAAGTTCGGCACAACATCGTGGGCCGAAGGCCCTGTACTGTGCTATACTGTTCTATGTTCTAAAGCCTAACAGCTTTATACAGACCAGAGACACCTCCTGAGAACACTAGAGGAACCTGCTGTGTTTCTCCAGCACTTTCTGGTTTATTTTCAGAACCTCCAGCTGTCCATGAGAAGGTAAATGATGGCCATGGGGCACGGACTCCCTGTGCCAGAAATTCCTAATCCTTGGGATTTAGTGAGACTGGATGAGGAGGGACAGTCTCTTTAGCAACAGCGACATTGTGCTGACCTCCACAAATAAGTAGGTGGCAGATTTTGTCAAGCTACAATAGGCCGACTACTGACTATGCTCAAGCAACGTATGCTTCAAAAACTCACAACATAACGCCTGATGTTAAATACCATTCTGTAATCGGACAGAACGTACTGAACAACCCTGAGTGTGCTGAGATTATACTAACAACCACTTTAAGATTATTGATCAGGCTCACAGTGTAGACCGTTACACTAACCAGAAACTGCATGTGTTCACAGACAGGGACCTACCCTCTGCAAATCGAAGGAACATGCCCCAGCACTGAGCCTTTTATGAATTAAATGAGAGCAGAGGGGTTTATAGCTCCCTGGTGCAATCTCCATGGCAACACCTGTAGCGGGTGCAGTTGACTTGCTGAACATTCAGTCCCTTTTTGTTATGCAGTGTAAATTGTTGTTTCCTTTGAATTTTGGCATTCTTGCTTCTGTCCTGGTGAGTGGGAGATGAAAGGGATTCCACAGTAAGTCCCTTCGTTTCCACATTGAGTCCCCCAGCTCAAGGAGCTAATGGGCCTCTGTCAGTGGTCGCTGGTTTTTTTTGAGGGCTGGAGGGTGAGAGTGAGCTGATTGTGAAGCACCCATGCATTCATTAGGATGCCCCTCCTGCTTGACTTTCTCCATGGTGAGTCTGTGCTGGAGGATATGATCCCAGTGAAGGTGCCTGGATTGCGATGTGGGGTGCGTCTGTTTTACAACAAATGCTGAGTAAAACGCCTTTGTTCTCTCTGACAGGAGTGGGATTGAATCTTACTGACGTGCAGATTGCAACGACTTCCAAAGGGTAAGACGATCTTAGGAGCCGCTGTTTCAGTGTTGCTCATGGTGCAGGAGGAAGTCGTATCTCCAGAAACTCTACTCCAATCCAGACCAGAGTGAAAAATATAAAAGTTCCTCTCTCTACAACAACAACAACTTGCACTTTGGCAGTGCCTTCAATACCATAGAAAGTCCCACAGAGCATCGTACAGAATTTGAGACCAAGCCAGATGAAGAGATATGAGGAGGTGTAGGGTATCAAAGACAGCATGAAATAGGGGACTGCCAGAGAGAGGGGGGCAGGGGGATAAGGCTGAGGTAATGAGGGGAAGGAGGGTAGTGTGAGGTAGTGGGGAGGAGGAGGTGAGTGTCAGGCAGTGAGGAGGAGAGGGAGGTTAGTGTGAGGTAGTGAAGAGGAGAGGGGGTTAGTGTGAGGTAGTGAGGAGGAGAGGGGGTTAGTGTGAGGTAGTGAGGAGGA
>NW_025973583.1:0-494 GCF_021869965.1 Rhincodon typus
GGAGTAAGGACTTGGAGCCTGTTCCACCTTTCAACATGATCATGACTGATCATTGAACTCACACTGTTTCTACCCACTGTCTTTGTTCTCTTTAGTTCTAAGCACCATATCCAATTTCCCTTTGAAAATAGTCAATGGTTTGACCTCAACAGTTCCCAGACAGAATTCCACAGGCTGACCTCTGTCTGGGTGAAGACATTTCTCCTCATTTCCTAAATGATCTCCCTTTCCTCCTTGACTCTAAGCCCTATTTCTGGACTCCTAAGTCATTGAGAACATCATTACTGCATGTACCTTGTCCAGTCCTCTTTAATTTTATAGGCTTCCATCAGATGCCCGTTCTTCTTTTAAACTCCCACGAATATAGACCTAACTGATCCAGTTATTCATCTCTCAATACGACCATCCCAGATATCACTCTGGTAAATCTTTCACTCACTGTCACTATAACCAATCCATGAATCCCCTCAATAAGGCAGCCAACGAACCATCTG
>NW_025973583.1:594-8972 GCF_021869965.1 Rhincodon typus
GCACCACTCCCGTTCCCAATCTATCACCCTTCAGATAATAAATGGCTTTTCAGTTTTTGCTCCTAACTTAGATAACTTCACATTTATCCGAGAGATAGTTCGTCTGCTACGTACTTACCCACACATCAACTCAACTCAACCTGCCTGAGAGCCACCATATCATGGCCCCAACAGACAGGATAACATACAGAGCCAAGACTGAGGAACATGCTTCATGGAAGACTTCGTGCAAGGCTCAACAAAGATGGTATACCCAGAAACAGGCTTCCAACCTCAAGTGTGCACCGGGTTAAAAGTATAGAATTATGGACGAAGAAAGACCAGGTGTTCGGCAACTAATTAGTCACTAGGAACCATGTGACCACGAGTCCGTGTCCAAACCCCACGTGAGCAAAAGGGGGCGGGCGCGACAGTTTAACCAATCAGATGACAAGGTCTGATCATGAGCCCCACCGACGAACGACAGAGTCTTGCCCGTGAGGACCTGGGCGACGCCCATGACGTGCGGTTGGTTCAATCAGCGGAGGCAGGGGAAAGACTGAATTCAGAAGGAACTTCTTCAACCAGAGGGTTGTCAATCTATGTAATTCCTTGCCCAGTGAAGTCGTTGATGCTACTTCAGTAACCGTTTTTAAAGATAAGGTCGATTTTTTTTGAGCAATAAAGGAATTAAGAGATACGGTGAGAACGCAGGTAAGTGGATCTGAGCCACAAAAAGATCAGCCATGAACTTATTGAATGGCGGAGCAGGCTTGAAGGGCCGGATGGCCTACTCCTGCTCCTAGTTCTTATGTTCCAAAGCCAGACCACGACCACGACCACGCCCACACCGAGGAAAGAGCGCCAGAGGAGGTGAAGATAGGTGCCTGCCCCGCAAGAGCGAGATCTCTTGTTTTCAAATTCTGAACCGTCACCGTCAGCACAGACACCGTTCCCCGCACCGCCCCCCACTCGATAATGCGGCCCCTCCCTATGCACCGACCACCCCGCCCCGCTCTGTGGAAAGACGAAGATACTGTTTTGAGTCCAGTGAAACGTTTTGCAATTGAAGTGAAGTGGAAATTTGATGGATATAATCCTGTCGAAAGGGGACAGAGAAATACATGGAACAGAAGGGATTATTAGCGTAAATTAGAGAGTGAGGGGGTTTGCAGATCAAAATGTGCCAATGAATAAAAGGGGAAAGAGAGTGGTAAAAGTTGTAGAGGAGAGACAAAGCATTGCTGCAGAGTAGGTGTTAATGATAGAATGAAGATCTGATTGAAAAGGAAATAAAGCATGAAGACAGGATGCAATCACGAGGGGAAAGTATATCCAATCAGAGGACTGTGTTAATGGGTCTAAAGCTGTTGAATGTCGACCAATGTTTTGTCTCTTCTCAACAACCATTACTACTGCCTTTGTGTTCTGTGGAAGGGTCACCGGACCTGGAACTTTAACTCTGTTTTTTTTGCCTCCACAGATGCTGCCAGACCTGCTGAATTTTTCCAACAGCTTATGTTTTCGTTACGTTTGCCGATGCTTTGTGTTCAATGGTGAAGTTGATCTTTAATCTC
Source organism: Rhincodon typus (assembly GCF_021869965.1). Lineage (NCBI taxonomy): Eukaryota > Metazoa > Chordata > Chondrichthyes > Orectolobiformes > Rhincodontidae > Rhincodon > Rhincodon typus. The sequence continues at coordinate 2,151 of NW_025973583.1, forward strand.
CCTCACCCTGTAACTTTGTCTTGACCTTTTAGCCCACATTCCTGTCTCCCCGTTTCAACAGCATAGAACATATAACATTACATAGAACATTGCAGCGCAGTACAGGCCCTTCGGCCCTCGATGTTGCACCGACCTGTGAAACCAATCTGAAGCCCATCTAACTATCTAAAACGCTCTCACAGTTTATCTTTTTACTGCAATTGAGTTTAAAGGCAGGGACACAAATTTCCAAGTATGCTTCCAAAACCTGGATGCAGTGCTGCTGTCATTCTGCTCAATTTCCTTGCCTCCCTTTCCAGTCTCTTCATGTCCTTCCTAAAATATGGTGTTCAGAATTCACTATGTACTCAACTGGAGCTGACAACACTACTTTATAAAGGTTTAGCATCACTTTCATGCTTTTTTACTCTCATCTTCCAGTACTGAAGCCCAGATTCCCACTGACAGTGCTTAATTATCTCAGTACTGACCCTCTGACAATGAGGCACTCCCTCAGTACTGATCCTCTGACAGTACTGCACTACTTCAGTACTGATCCTCTAATCATGTGGCATACCCTCAATTCTGACCCCCTTTAGAATGAGGGACTGCCTCAGTATTGACCCTCTGACAAAAAGGGACTGCCTCCAAACGGCTCTTCTGGCAGTGCTGCACTACTTCAGTACTGCCCCTATAAGCGTGTTGCATTCCCTCAATTCAGACCCTATTACGTCCGGGCAGTGCCTCACACCAGATCCTCTGACAATGAGGCAATCCCTCAGAACAGATCCTCTGACAAAGAGGTACTGCCTCAGAACTGACCGGCTGATAATAAGGTACTCCTTCAGTACAGACCCTTTGATAATGAGTCCCTCCCTCAATCCTGACCCTCTGACAGTGCTACATTACCTCAGTATTGACCATCTAAACTCCCTCAATTCTAATCCCTTGGCAATTAGGCAATGCCTCAGAATTGACCCGTTGATAATAAGGCATTCCCATCATTCTGACCTTCTGACAGTGCTGCATTACCTCAGTCCTGACACTCTTACAGTTCTTCAATACCTCAATATTGAGCCCCGGACATTTGAAACTCCCTGTATTCTGACTCCAGCACATTGAGGCACTGCCTCGGAATGGATCCTCTAACAACGAGTCACTCCCTTACTGCTCACCCTCTAACAATGAGACACTGCCTCAGAACTGACCTCGTGATAATAAGGCACTCCCTCTATGCTGATCTGCTGATTACGGGGCCCTTCCTCAGTAATGACCCTGTGAACATGATGAACTTGCTCAATTCCGACCCCCTTAAATAGGCACTGGTTCAGCATGCAACTCTGACAATAATGCACTCCCAAAGTTCTGTCCCTCTGACACTGCTACAACACCTCAGTACTGACTCTCTGATCGTGTGGCACTCCCCCAGTTTTGACCATTGAATCAGTATTGACCCTCTGACTATAATGCACTCCACGGTTCTGACCGTCTGACAGTGCTTCAATACCTCAGAGATAACCCACTAATCATATGGCCCTCCTTCAATCCATCCCCATTACATTGAGGCACTGCCTCAGGACAGACTCTCTGACAATGAGGCACTCCCTCAGTGTTGACCCTGTAACAGTCCTCAGAACAGACTGACCCCCTTACGAAGAGGCACTGCCTCTGTAGTGACCCGCTGACGATAAGGCCCTCCCTCAGTACCTACCCTCTGATAGTGCTGCAGTCCTCAGTATTGATCCTCTAAATGTGATCATCTGAATTCTGATCCCATTACATTGAGGCACTGCCTCACAATCGACCCACTGACAGCATCTCATTGGGGAAATGAAGTGTAGACTGGCTGACCGCTTTGCAGAACAGCTACAGACACTCTGACAAAGAGACACTGCCTCAGAACTGACACTCTGACAATGTAGCAGTATTTCAGGGCTGACCCTCCAGTCGTGAGATAGTGCCTCAGCACTGACCCTCTGGTGGAGCTGAAGTACCTCAGTACTGACTCTTCAATCGTGAGGCACACCCTCAAGTCTGACCCCCTTACAATGAGGCACTGCTCCAGAATTGACCCGCTTATAACTCCTTCAGTACTGACCCTCTGATAATGCGGCCCTCCATCAGAACTGATTCTGTCTCAATGGGTGACTCCTTCAAGACTGACTCTCCAGAAATGACATGATAGCCCTGCAGAGGGAGTCATTGTCAAGGAAGCACTCCCTCAGTACCTCGCCTCTGACAGTTCTTCAATACCTCAGTACAGACCCTATGACAATGATGTACTCCCTTAGTAGTGACACTCTGACTGCAATACCTTACTACTGACCTTCTAATCATGTCATCCTCCCTCATTTTTAAATCCATTACATGGAGGCACTGCCTCAGAACTGACCAACTGTCAATAAGGCATTCCCTCAACTGATCCTCTGACAGTGCTATACTACCTCAGTACTAACTCGGTGTTGTGAGGTCCTTCTTTAATTCTGACCGTCTTAAACTGAGTCACTACCTCAGTATTAACCCTCTGACAAAGTGGCACTGCGTCGGAATTGACCTACTGACAATGGGGCACTCCCTCAGGGCGGACCCTCTGATAGAGGTTTGATATTGGGAGAGTACTGCCCTGCGAACAGGTCAATATTAAGGGGATGCCGCATTCTCGATTGCCAATATTCAGGGAGTGCTGCACTGCTTGTGGTCCGATAATAAGGGAGTACTGCACTGGCAGAGAGTTCGCACCGAGGGAATGCTGCACTCTCAGATGGTCAATATTAAAGGAGTATTTCACCCTCAGAGGTTTGATATTAGGGGAGTGCTGCACTGTGAGCAGGCAAATGTTAAAAGAATGCTACACTATCAGAGGGTCCATATTAAGGAAGTGCTCCACTGTCGAGGGTCAATATTAAGGAAGTGGTGCACTGTCGGAGGTCAACTATTAATGGAGTACTGCAACTTCAGCGTGTGAGTGCTCAGACAGAGCAGCACAGCAAAGGGTCAGTAATGAGAGAATGCTCCATTGTCAAAGGCTTAGCACTGAGGGAGTGCTGCATTGTCAGAGTATCATCACTGAGGGTGTACCACAATATCGGAGGGTCAATATGAAGCATTTGCTACACTGTCAGAGGGTCAATGATGACAGAATGGTGCGCTGTCAGAAGATCAGTAGTGAGGGAAAGCTGCATTGTCAGAGGGTCAGCGTTAAGGGAGTGGTACACTAACAAAGAAGCAACTGTCAGAGAGCTGACCCTCTGACTATGAGGCACTCCCTCAGTACAATACACTCTGGAGTACTGATGACTGACATATGTTAACCCTCTGACATGCCAGTATTCCCTCAGCACTAACCTGACGACTGACCCTTTGAGAGAAATGTGACTCCCTTACTGTTGGCCCTCTGATACTGGAGCAGTCCCTCAATATTGCCACTCTGACAGTGCAGCATTCACTTAATATTGATTCATAGAATCCCTACAGTGTGGAAACAGGCCATTCAGCCCAACAAGTCCACACTGCCCCTCTGCAGAGCATATCTCCCAGAGACATTCCCCTATATTTCCCATGTCGAAGCCACCGAACCTGAACATCCCTGGGCACTATGGGCAATTTAGCATAGCCAATCCACCTAGCCTTCATATCTTTGGACTGTGGGAGGAAACCGGAGCACCCAGAAAATACACAAACCCGCACAGACACGGAGAATGTGCAAATTCCACACAGACGGTCGGCCAAGGGTGGAATCGAGCCTGGGTCCCTGGCGCTGTGAGGCAGCAGTGCTAACCACGGAGCCACCGCGCCACCCTAGTTGATTTGGTGACAGGGCAAAACCCCTTTAAAATGGACCCTAGCACTCCATTGATATTTGCCTTCTGACAATGCAGCTCTTCCTCAGTACTGACTCTCCAACAGTGCAGCACTCCCCTAAATACTGTCAGACAGTCAATACGAAGAGAATGCTGCACTGTTAGAGATAGTACTGAGGGGAGCAGCACTATCAGAGGTTCAGTACTAAAGGTATGCTGCACTGTGGGAGGGTCAGTCAAGCGGGAATTCTGCACTGCCAGAGGGTCAACAATGAAGAAGAGCTGCGCTGTCAATGTAATAGGGTCAGAACTGAATCAGTGCCTCATGATCAAAGGGTCAATTCTGAGCCGGTGTCTCATTGCAAGGTGTTCAGAATTGAGTCAGTCCTGTGGTAGTGCAGCACGCTCTGAGGTTCAGTACTGAGGGAGAGCATCATAATCAGTGGGTCAGTACTGAGTGTGTGCCTTGTTGTAAGTGGGTCACTTCTGAGGCAGTATGTCATTGTTGAATGGTCAGTCCAGAGTGAGATAGTCAATAGTCAATGTTGAGGCAGTGCCACCTTGCCTGTCAGTATTGAGGTAATGCCTCATTGTAAGGAGGTCAGAATTGAGGGAGTGGCAGACATTCAGAGGGTCACTACAGAGGCAGTGCAGAACCGTCAGAGGGTCAGTACTTGAGGAGAACCCCATTATCAGAAAGTCAATACTCATGGAGTGTCACATTGTCAATGGTTCAGTACTGAGGAATCACCTCATTATCAGAGTGTCAGTCCTGAGGCAGTGCTTCGTTGTCAGAAGGTCGGTGCTGAGGCAGCGCCACATTCTCAGAGGGTCAATATTAAAGTTTAGAATTGAGGGAGTTCTATATGATTATGTCACTCGGACAATGACGCACTCCCTCAGGAATGAGCCTCTGACAATCAGGCACTCTCTCAGTTCTGAATCTCTGAAGCACTCCCTCAGTGCTCACCCTCTAACAGCGCTTCAATACCTCAGTATGGACCCTCTGTCAATGAGGCACTCGCTGAGTACTGACCCTCTGATAGAGCTGCAATAGCTTACTACTGATCTTCTAATCATGTGCCCCCTACCCCATTTCTAAATCTATTACATTGAGGCAATGCCTCAGAACTGACCCACTGGCTATAAGGCAGTCCCTCAATACTGACCCGCTGGTCATGAAGCTGTCCCTCAGTAATGACCCTCTAAATGTGAGGCACTCCCTTAATTCTGACCCTCTTAGGCACTACCTCAGTATTGACCAACTGATATAGAGGCACTGTCTCAGAATTGACATGCTGACAATGGGGCACTTGCTCAGGACAGACCCTCTGATAGAGCTGCAGGTTTGATATTAGGGCAGTGCGACACAGCGAGCAGGTCAGAATTAAGGGAGTGCCGCACTGTCAGTGGACCAATATTATGGGAGTCCCACGCTGTCAGAAGGTCACTGTTAATGGAGTGCTGCACTTTTGGTGAGTGAGTACTGAGGCAGTGCAGCACTGTAAAGGGTCAGTAATCAGAGAATGCTCCATTTTCAGAGATTTAGCACAGAAGAAGTGCTTAATCAGAGAGTTATTTCTGAGGGAGTGCTGTATTGTCAGGGTTTCACACTGAGGGAGTATCACGCAATCAGAAGGCCAATATTAAGGAAATAGTGCACTGTTGGAGGCTTGATTTGAGGGAGTTTTGCACGAGCAGAGGGTTAATGATGTGGGAGTGCTGAAATATCACAGAATCAGTCCTGAGAGAGTGCTGCACGTTCAGAGAGTTAGTACTGAGGGAGTGCTATAATGTCAGAAGATTGATATCAAGGGAACGTTGCACTGCCGAAGGATCAGTAGTGCAGTACTGTCAGAAGGCCAATATTGAGGGAGTTCTGCTACAACATCAAGGAGTCAATGATGACAGAATACTGCACTGTCAGAAGATCAGTAGTGAGGGAAAACTGCATTGTCAGAGTGTCTTCATCAAGGAAGTGCCACGCTGTCGGAAGACTATTATTCAGGGAGTGTTGCACTGTCACAGGGTCAATATTAGGGGTGTGCTGCACTAACAGAGGGTCAGGGATGATTGAGTGCTTAACTGTTGCAGAGCCAGTACTGAGAGAATCCTGCGTTGTTACAGTGTCATCATTGAGGGAGTGCTGCACTGTTGAAGGGCCGATATTAAGGGAGTGTGACACTATCAGAGTGTCATTATTAAAGGTGTGCTACAGTATCATAGGGTGAGTAATGAGGGAATGCTGCACTGTCGGAGGGTCAGCACTGAGGTGGTCTGTATTGTCAGATGTTCAATATTAATGCAGTGCTTCACTTTCAGGGGTTTGATATTAGGGGATTGCTGCACTGTGAGTTGGTCAATATTAAGGGAATGCTGAAACTGTCAGTGGGTTGATGCTAAGGGTGTGCAACACTCTCGGAGGGATTGATGTACTATCAGAGTGTCATCGCTGAGGGAGTTCCGCACTGACAGAGGGTTAATATTAAGGGTGTACTGCAGTGTCACTATTGATGATGTGCTGCACTGGGTGTCAGTATTGAGGGAATGCTCCATTGTTGGAGGATCAGTACTGAGGGAATGCTGGACTGTACACAGGGCCAACATTAAGAGGGTGCTGTGCCGTCAGAAGGTCAATATTAAAGGAGCACTGCACCATCAGAGGGATCACTACAAAGGATATGGCATACTGCGAGAGGTCCATTTTATGGGGATTGATGAACTGAAGTGACCCCCACTTAGTGCTGACCCCGCTTAGTGCTGACCCCCCTCAGAACAGCACTCCCTCATTGCTGACCCCGCTCAGTGTTGACCATCCTCAGTGCGCCACTTCCTCAACACTGACCCTCGGACAGTCTCACAGCACTGACCCTCCAACAGTGCAGTACACCCTCACAGCTGACACCCCTCAGTGAAGCACTCCCTCAGTGCTGACACCCCTCAATACAGCAACCCCTCAGTGCTGACCACGCTCAGTGCAGCACTCCGTCATGCAGCACTCCCTCGGTGCTGACCTCACTCAGCGCAGCACTCCCTCAGTACT
>NW_025973584.1:0-8972 GCF_021869965.1 Rhincodon typus
CTTCATCAGAGGCTGCACTGAGGATGTTACCAAGCACGGTAACGAAACGTCTGCGGAACAACAAACCAGCTCGGCGAGCCAACCAACCTCAACACCCACAACCCGACCTACAGAGCTACTCCAAAACCTTAGATACTTAACAAATTTCTCTTCTTTCAAGCCCTTAGCACTATGACAGTCCCAGTCAATGTTAGGAAAGTTAAAATCTCCCCACTACTACAATCCTATTATTCTTGCAGTTATCTTCGATCTCCTCACATATTTGTTCCTCAATCTCCCACTGACTATTGGGAGGCCTATTGTACAATGCTATCAAAGTGTTCTCCTCCTTTTTATTTCTGAGTTCTACCCATATAGGCTCAATAGATGAATCCTCAAGAATGTCTTCTCTCAGTACTGCTGTGATGCGCTCCCTATCAAAAACACAACTCCCTCTCCTCTCTTGCCCCCCTATAGCATCTACACCTGAACATTGAGCTGCCAGTCCTGTCCCTCCCTCAGCCATATTTCTGTAAAAGCCATAATATCCCAGTCCCATGTACCCATCCATGGCCTGGATTCATTTGCCTTACTTGTCAGGCCTCTTGCATTGAAATAAGTACAGTTTAACCCAAACTTCTTGCATGCTCTTGCCTGCCCTAGGGTTACCAACACTGCCTTTGCTATTTAACTTGCTCTCATTAACTGCTGCTTTAGATCTCAGCCTCTGCCAGACTAGTTTAAACCCTCCAGGAGTGGCTCTGACAAATCTCCCCACCCAGATATTGGTCCCCCTCCAGTCCAGGTGCAACTCATCCCTCTTGTATAGGTCACCTCTACCCCAGAAGAGATCCCAGTGATCCAAGAATCTGAATCACTGCCACCACCACCACCCCCCACCGACCCCTGCACCAGCTCTCAAGCCACGCAATCATCTGCTAAATCCTCCTATTCCTACTCTCGCTGACAAGTGGCACCGGAAGTAGTATAGAAATTACTACCCTTGAGGTCCTGCACTTTAACCTACTGCCTAACTCGCTATAATCACTCTTCAAGACCTCGTCCCATTTCCTGCCTATGTCATTGATACCAATATATACAACAACCTCTGGCTGCTCATTCTCCCCCACAAGAATTTCACGCAACTGCTCAGCGATGTCCTCAACCCTGGCACCAGACAGGCAACACACAACCCTCGAGTGTCAAAAGCAGCCACAGAAACGCCTGTCTGTGTCTCCGACTAGCAAGTCATTACTAATGTCACTCACTTGTGCTTTGCCTGACCTGGATCTACAGTAGAGTTAATCGTGGTGCCACAGGCCTGCCTGCTGCTGTTGTATTCCCAAGAGGCTAACCCCAAACAGTATCCAAAACAGTATATTTGTTAGAGAGTGGAATAGCCACAGGAGACTCCTGCACTACCTGCCTGCCTCTCCTGGCTGTCACCCATCTACCTGACTGAACCTGTGATGTGACCACATCGCTATTGCTGCTGTCTATTACACTCTCTGCCCTCTGTATGCTCCTCAGCGTGTCCTGCTGTCTTCTCCAGTCCTCTCCGACCAAACCACGCTTCCTGCGGACACAGTCATCAGGGACACTAGCCTGCTCCCTGATTTCCCAACTCTGGCAGGAAGAGCATACCACTGCCTGACCTGCATCTCTGACCCTTCACAGTAAGACAAAAAACAGAATCTTATCTTACCCTTACCTCGTTGCTGATCACCCGCCTCACTGAAGCTTGGTATTCACCGAAGCCCACACTGAAACCTCCAGAATTTCCAACCCACAGCAGCCCTTCTGAAAATGGCTGCTCCGCTATACCTTCCCTCCCTTTTACTTGCTCCTGGGCGGTTGCTGGTGACTGAGCCAACTCCTCCCAGAATTTTTCTCAGTCACTTCTCAGCAACACCCTCTGTTCTGTGATGGTTACACTATTGAACATGAAGGGGAGTGGGTTTCATTCTCTCTTACTGGAGATAGCCATTGCCTGACATTTGTGTGACGCAAATGTTATTGGCCGTTCATCAGTACAAGCCTGAATAATGTCCAGGTCTTGTTGCGAGTAGACATGGACTGCTTCAGTATCTGACAAGTTGCAAGTGGTGCTGAACATTGTGCAATCATCAGTGATCATCCCCAATTCTGAGTTTCTGACAGAGGGAAGGTCATTGATGAAGCAGCTGTAGGTGATTAGACTGAGGACACTATCCTGAGGAATTCTTGCGGTGATGTCCTGCAACTCAGGAAACTAGGATACATCCAATCTGGACCAGTTGCTTTTCCCTAAAAGGCATCTAAAATAGGCGTGTGTCTGAACCCAGTGTTTAAATCAGGAAGGAAACTGACAAGCAAAAATACCAAGTACAACTCCTGTGGTACATCACTGGAAAACAACCTCCAAAATAGATCCATATTGCTCTATACTTACATTTTATCTATAGCATTCCAGCTAGTTCTCAATCCAGCTAAATGTATTACCACCAAGATCAAAGATCTTAATCTTATGGAGTCAGACAGTCCTACAGCACGGAAAAACGTCCTTTGGTCCACAAGTCCATGCTGACCATGGTCCCAAACTAAACTAGTCCCACTTGCCTGCGTTTGGCCCACATCCCTCCAAACCTTTCCTATTCATGTACTTATCCAAATGTTTTTTAAATGTTGTAATTGTATCACTTATAATTATAATGATTATATTATTATTATATTATTATTATAATTATCACTTATAATTATACCATTTCCTCAGTAAGTTCATCCACACGCAAACCAACCTCTATGTAAAAACAATTTCTCCCTTGTGTCCTTTTAAAAACTTAGTCCTCTGACCTTAAAGATATGCCCCCTAGTTTTGAACTCATCCCACTCAAGGGAAAAGAAATATTGAGGCTTTGACAATAAAAAAGTAAGAGGCATGGCTCAGGAACAGGGAGCTGGGATCAGGGGAATCTTTGGAAGTATATAGGGAATACAGGAGTTTACTGGAGAAGGAAATCAGGAGAGCGAAAAGGGCGGCACGAGATAGCTTTGGCTGAGGAGATTCGGGTGAATCCGAAGAGATTCTTTAAGTATATTAAAGGGAAAAGAATAATTAGAGAGAGAGGGAGAAAATAGGACCCGTCAAGGACCAAAGTGGATATGCATGTGTGGAACTGCAGGAGATGAGCAAGGTCCTCAATGAATATTTCTACTGTGTTTACCATGGAGAAAGACATGAAGACTTGGGAACTTGGGGATGTTAGTGGCAATATCTTAGGGACATGCCATATCACAGTAGATAAGGTGTTGAAAGCATTAGAATGTACGAAGATGGATAAATCTCCTGTCCTGATCATATATAACCAAGAACCCCAAAAGATGTTAGAGAAGAACTTGCGGGGGCCCTGGCTGACATATTTGCATCATCGTTAGCCACAGGTGAGGCCCCAGAAGACTGGAGGGTAGTAAATGTTGTGCCCTTATTCAACAAGTGCTGCAAAGAAAATCCTGGGAATTATAGACTAGTAAGCTTAACATCTGTGGTTGGTAAGTTACTTGAGAAGATTCTGAGGGATAAGATATACATGCATTTAGAAAGAGAGGGTTTGATAAGGAGTAGTCTGCATAGCTTCACGCATGGGAGATCATGCCTCACAAATTTGTTACAGTTCTTTGATGAAGTGACAAGGCCTTTGATAAGGTTCGACATGGTAGGCTGCTCTGGGAGGTTAGATCACATGGAAGCCTAGATCACATGGAAGCCAGGGAGAGTTGGGAAATTGGATACACAACTGGCTTGATGGTAGGAAGCAGGGTAATACTGGAAGGATGTTTGTTGAACTGGAGGCCTTTGACTAGACGTTTGCCTCAGGGGTCAGTGCCGGGCCCATTGTGGTTTGTTATCTATATCGAGGATTTGGATGAGAATGTACAAGGCATGATTAGTAAGTTTGCGGATGAACTAAAATAGGTGGACAGTGAGGAAGGTTATCAGAAATTGCAGCAGGATCTTGATCAACTGGGGAAGTGGGCCGAGAAATGGCAAATGAAGTTTAATGTAGATAAGTGTGAGGTGTTGCATTTTGAAAAGTCAAATCAAGATAGGAGTTTCATTGTGAATGGTAGGGCCTTAAGGAGTGTATGGAACAGAGGAACCTTGGAGTTCAGGTGCATGGTTCTCTGAAAGTAGAGTCACAGGTAGACAGGGCAATGAAGAAGACTTTTGGCACACCGGTCTTCATCACTCAGGGCAATGAGTTTAGAAGTTGTGATGTTATTTGATGAAGTGAAGGGTCTAGGCCCGAAACGTCAGCCTTTCTGCTCCTATGATGCTGCTTGGCCTGCTGTGTTCATCCAGCTCTGCACCTTGTTGTCTCAGTCCTGCCCTTGTTTGTTTTAAAAAAATGCAATACCTCACATTTATCCAAACTAAACTCCATCTGCCACTCCTCAGCTCATTGACCCAATTGATCAAGGTCTTTTAGTAATCTTAGATAACCTTCTTCACTGTCCACTATACCACCAATTCTGGTGTCATCTGCAAACTTACTAACCATGCCTCCTATATACTCATCCAAATCATTTATATAGATGACAAAAAAAAAGTTGACCTAGTAGCAATCCCTGTGGAACGCTGCTGGTCACAGGCATCCAGTCTGAAAAACAACCCGCCACCACCATCCTCTGTCTCCTACCGTCAAGCTGAGTTTGTATCCAATAGGCAACTCATCCTGAATCCCATGAGATCTAACTTTACTAATTAGCTTACCATGCGGAACCTTGTCAAAGGCTTTACTGAAGTCCATATAAACAATGTCTACCACTCTGCTTCCTCAAAAAACACAATCAAGTTTGAGGGACATGATTTCTCTCCTGGAACCCCTTAAAAATCAAAGAGGTCATCTTTTTGTGTTGAACCTCAGGAGGTAGGACAAATATCAAATGAATATTTTGCATTGGTTTTTACTGTGGAGAAAGAAATGGAGGCTAGAGAAATTGGGGAAATAAATGTTGGTGTTTTTAAAACAGTTCACATAACAGAAGAAGTCTTAAACAAGTCTGTTACCAGTGGTATTTCACAAGGAACGGTACTAGGTCCATTTTGTTTGTCATTAATATAAATGATTTAGTTGAGAATATAAAAGGCATGGTTACTAAGTTTGCGGATGACACCAGAATTAGTCGTATAGGAGACAGTGAAGAAGGTTATCCAAGATTGCAAAGAGATATTGATCATTTGGGTCAATGGCTGAGGAGTGCCAGATGGAACTTAATTTGGATAAACTTGAGGTATCGCGTTTTGGTAAAAACAAACAAGGGCAGGACTGGTGCAATTAAAAGTAGGGCCTTCGGTGGTGCTGTAGACCAGAAAAACCTAGGAGTTCAGATACATAATTCTTTGAAATTTGCATCACAGGTAGACAGGGTGATTAAGAAGGCATTTAGCATCCTTGCCTTCATTACCCAGACCTTTGACTATACAAGTTGGGATGTCATGTTGAGGTTGTACAGAATGTTGGTGAGGCCTCTTCTGGAGTACTGCATGCAGTTCTGGTCACCCTGTTATAGGAAGGACATTATTAAGGTGAGATTTCAGAAGAGATTTACCAGGATGTTGCCAGGAATGGAGTGTTTGAGTTTTAAAGAGCGGCTGGATAAGCTGTGACTTTTTTCACTGGAGTGTAGGAAGTTAAGCGGTCACCTTATAAGACCATTGAGGAGGGGTGCGTATAAATAATGTGAATGGCAGATGGCTTTTCCCTAGAGTGGGGTATTTCAAAACTGGGGTCATATTTCTAAGGTGAGAACGAAAAGATTTAAAAAGAAGTGAAAGGCAATTTTTCTTTTTATACAGTGGTTTGTGTGTGGAATGAACTTCCAGAAGAAATGGCGCATGCGGGTACAGTTACAGCATTTAAAAGACATTTGGATAAGTACATGAATAAAACATGTTTGGAGGGATATGTACCAAGCGCAGGCAGGTGGGACTAGTTTAGTTTGGGATTATGGTTGGCATGGACTGTTTGGACCAAAGGGTCTGCTTCTGTGCTGTATGACTCTATTACTCTATACCTTCAAACTATAAATATATTTCTGCTATCTAACCAATCAATCAACTATCATGCCTTTTTTCTTAACTGAATCTCTTTTTCTGACTTCAGATACTTATTTATCTTCCATGGCTCCTGTATAGAATTTAAAGATAAACAAAGTATATATACGAAAATCAATTAAATTGGCCAAATTGAAAGAATGAGTTGTAAAAGTATAAGTTGTTGTGAATATTATATACCAGTGTGAATTACAATATGACAACCTGTGATAGTTTGATGAAATATAAATACAAACTCAAAGCCATAGCTATCTATAAAGAAGGAAAACTAAAAGTGGACTGCCATCATGCAACAGGCTAACCAACACCGAATAAATGACACACAGAGACAGAGGTCAATTAAAAGAAATGTCTGGTTTCTGATACCTTACCTCAGACAGTGCTTTCTTATCATGAACCTTTCCCGACCCCAGCAATCGAAGGACATTTTTTGCTCCTTCCAATACAGCATGTTCCACCCGAAAGTGATGACGTAACTCTTCAATTCTCAGTTCAAGGTGACTTAGTTCTGGTTTCACTTTAAGAAGAAACAAAATAGTCACGTATTAACAAATGTAATCATTATTAAAATAGATTTAGCCATCTTCAAATAGAAACAGCGCTCCTGGTCATGATCATGTGTGCAAGTGTGTTCACTGCTACCTCAGGCAAATACACAACTCCCACAGATTTCCATCAATTCCAACTAGTGAAGAGATCAAACCCAATTTTTTTTTACACTGATATAAATAATCCTTTCAAAATCCCAAACAACAAAATACAAATAAGACAAACCAGATGTTAGATACTAGGTGGCATTTCCAGTGCATTTGGATAAAAAAAATATAACCAGTACAATTTTTAGGTGAAGAAGGTCCAAGAATTCTACTTTTGATTGACAGAAATCCACTTGACACCATTGAAGAGAGAGATAGAGAGAGCACGGTATGAGTGGAACTTGCACAGGGAACAGAGTATGAATTACAAATATAAATGCTGGTCATATTTAGCAACTCAAGCAACATTTGTGGGGAAAGTAGCAAAGTTAATGTTCAAGGTCAATGGCCACTTTCAGAACAAGGCTCCTACCCAACTCCTCATTTGCTTCTCTTTCCACTCATGTTGTCAAACCTCTGGAGTATTGAATCTTTTCTGTTCTTGTTTCTGGTTTCCAGCATATTTTTGCTTGTGCATTCGAGCGTGAATCTAAGTTGAGAATATACAGGAAGCAGTCTGCAAGCCCAATTTACACCGGAAGCAATATCTATCTTAACAAAGAAATAGCAAAGGGAAAGAAAATATGGTCACCACATATTTCATTTGGTTTACATTACAGGTAAAGCAGCAATGGTCCTGACAACAATTTGCCTGCAGTGCTAAAAGACTTATGCTTCAGGACTTTCTATGCCCCTAAGCAAGCTGTTCCAGTACCAATACAATGCTGGCCATGTGGAAAATTGCCCAGGTATGTCCTGTTCGCAAAGCAACAACAAATCCAATCCAGACTACTGCCCGTCAGCTTACACTCGAACATGCACAATGCAGCACTTGCTCAATAATAACCTGCTCATTGATGCTTAGTCTGGGTTTCACTAAGGGCAGTCAGCTCCTGTCACTACAGCCTTGGCAGAACTATGGACTAAAACAAAAGAGTTGAACTTAAGAAGTGAGACAAGTGTATCTGTCCTTGACATCAAAGCAACATTTAACCAACTGTGCCATTAAGCACTTGTAGCAAGATCAAAGTTAGTATAAAGCAGGAGAAATCTCTCAAAAGGAATACATGTGTATTTGTTGGAGACCAATTATCTCCATCCCATCACTGCAGGCATTCCTCAGGATAGTGTCCTGTGCTTCAGCTGCAATATCATGATTTTCTCTCCATCAAAAGGATCTTGCTGCATTTGGATATAGTCAGCTTCAGTATCTAAGGAGTCACAAATGTGTGTTGTGCAATTTTCAGGGAACCTTCCCATTTCTGACCTTACATGGAAGTAAGGTCATTTATGAAGCAGTGGAAGATAGTTAGGATCAGAAAGTACCCTGACGAACTCCTGCAGAGATCTCTTGAAATGAAACAATTGACCTCCAACAATCTCAACCATCTTCTTAGGTTTCATGTATAACTCCAACCAGTGGACAGTTTGGCCCCTGATACCCACTGATTACAGTTTTGCTAGGGCTCCTTGATACCACACTCAGTTGAAAGTTCCTGTCTGAGTTCCTGTTCCACCTCACCTCTGGAATTCAATTCCCTTGTCCATGTTTGAACCAACATTGTAATGTGGTCAGGAGCTGAGTGGTCCTGGCAGAACCCATATCTGCATCACTGAGCAGGTTATTCTGAGCACACACTTTTTGATGGCATTGGTGACTGACATCTTCCGTCACTTTACTGATGACTGAGTGTAGACTGATGGGGCAGTATTTGGCCAGGTTAGATTAGTCCTGCTTTTTATGTACAGGACAAAATTGGGCAATTTTCTATATTTTCAGGTAGGTGCCAGTGTAATAACTGTACTGGAATAGCTTGGCTAGGGATGTGGTTGTAAGGACCCACAAACCTTTATAGTATCCAATGTCACCAGCCATTTCATTAATAGAGGGATTGAGTTCAAGAGTCGTGAAGTTATGCTCCAGCTATACAAAAGCTTGGTTCGGCCACATCTGGAGTATTGTGTCCAGTTCCGGTCGCCTCATTACAAGATGTGGAAGCGTTGGGAAAGGTGCAGAGGAGATTTACCAGGATGTAGCCTGGAATGGAAGGAAGGTCTTACGAGGAAAGGTTGAGAGAGCTAGGGCTTTTCTCTTCAGAACGACGAAGGATGAGAGGTGACTTGATAGAGGTGTACAAAATGATCAGGGGTACAGATAGAGTGGACAGCCAGAGACTTTTTCCTAGGGTGGAGGTAGCTATTAC
>NW_025973585.1:0-8972 GCF_021869965.1 Rhincodon typus
ACCTTGTTATCTCAGATTCTCCAGCATCTGCAGTTCCTGCTATCTCATGCACAGATACATTTTGGTGGATGTAAACATAGGCTTGTTTGAAAATTGAAACCATTATGTGTTTATGATATGAGTTAGTTCCTCTTGGCCATCTGTTCGTCGATTGCATTTTTACCACTTAACCACAACGAATACCAGAGACAATTTCCGGTGGACCATGCAGGCAGTGATCCATCTTCCAATTTGGGCAAGATGAAACCAGGAACTGAAACTCTGATTTATCCCACATTTAGGGCAAGATGCCATCTTGTCATTGCAAAAGGACAAAGGGATAGGGGCTCATCATGGATAGGCATTTACCACCTTTAAATTCCTGTCAGTGGTCAGCACAAAGATACTGAGTTGCAGTTTGGTGGCTAGCATTTGTCCTACTGCTATGTGTTGGCAAAGATATCCATATCTTCAATTCAAGGGATTATAAGTGAGCTGCATAAATTTTCCCATGAAAAATGAACCTGATCAACATTCAAGTGCGAAACCTGTAGGTGTCAGATTTAATACCTTTTGGCAAGTTAAAATCATTAAGGTTAACAATTATGACCAAAATGTGTGTCCGATCCTCACTTTCAAACAGGTGTATCTTCCTAATACAGTCCTATTTAGTATCTGTTTTCTCACTGTACAAATAACCCCAATCATTTTCAATGTCTGTTTAGATTATGCTCATTAAAATGAGACCATGGACTGTAAATTCAATTATCCTTCACAATAAAAAGACTCTGTCCTGACTGAAAGATAGAGACAGACACAGGAAACAACGTTTCAGCTCAGAAACACCTTGTCTTGCACAGTAGAGGTGAATATTCTCTGGACAGTTTTATGTATTGGCTGTTCACAACCTCTTCAAAAGATACAGCCATCCAAAGCAATTTTTTAACTTGCCTCATTTAGTTAGAGCTCACATAAGAGAGATACCATCCAGAAATCTTCTGCATAATGCATGACAAAGCTTTGCTTCTGCCACAACCTATTTTCCCAAATACCATGTACACATTGCCCTAAGACAGTCTGTGTCATTCCACTTAATCTGCTAAGGAAATGTTTTCCATTTTCCCTTTTCTCGGTGCCTTCCCCACAAAGATAAGTAGCTCATTTTTCCATAATACGCATCCAATTCTGAATCCTATGTTATTGATCCTTTAAGCAATATTTCCACCCTCTGGCACTTTGCTTCGTGGATATCTTTCTCTATTGTACCTGTTGTTCATAATATCAGAAGTTTACTATTTCCGAAATGGTTCTGAAATTCTAACTCTCGCTGACTTCAGCCCATAAAGTTCATCAACTGTCAAAATTTATTTAAATTTATATAGTCCAGGCTATTGCAAATCTGTTATGTGAACCACAAGTGCAATCTTATCACTTTAATTCCTTTTCTCAGAGGGTTGAGAGTCTTTAGAATTCCTTTCCTCAAAGGCAGTCGATGCAGAATTTTTAAATTTTTTAAGGCAGAGGTAGATTGATTCTTGATGGGTAAGGGAATGAAAGATTATTGGGAATATAGAAAGGAATGTAGTTGTGCAGGAATGGAGAGTAGAGGTTAACATTGGATCAACCATGATCTTATTGAATGGCAGAGTAGGCTCAAAGAGCTGAGTGTTCAAATGTTTGTAAACTGGGGAGAGGCAAGGATCCAGTGGGGGTGGTGTTGCTTGAAGTTGAAAAGAAGGGCGTCTTTCAGTGACAGAAATCCTATTGACTACCAGCAATACATGCCTACTCATTTCACTGGAAGGAGATCTTATTGCAGAAAGGTGCATATTTTTGCAATCACTAACCCATGTGAGCCTAAAACACCCTGTGACATTGATGTTCGGATACTTTGAGAGAGCTGATCTAGCATTGGGTCTTTTTCTATTTCCATTTTGGTTTCAGTAACCATTCCATCAGCATTTTGGCAGGACCTTAGATGGAGGAAGAAGGCAGCTGGTGCTGCTGCCCCTGCTATTGCTGCGTTGGTGGCAGAGCTCTCCCCATGGACCTCAGAAGAAGTGGGAAGTTCAGCTGCATATGTAACCCTCATGCCTTGTTCAAAACTGGCAGCAGGGAAATACAGCTGAAGGTTAGTGAAATGCTGAACAGGGGAAGTGTCATCCAATAAGTTGGCAATCATTTATCAAGTAATGGAAGCACTCTCCGAAAGATGAAAGCCCTGAAAAGCAGCTGATACTGTTTGTGGGTATAACTGATGTAAGCTTGCCCAGCTGATCAATTTGACAAAAGAAGCAATTCCTGTTATGTAGTCCCCTCTGTGACCCAGAAACCTGCTGACTAGTTTGGAAACAGCTTCCGTGGCTGAGAAATCCAGAATTCAAAGCTATAGCATCATATAATTGATTCTTTCACAACCTTAACAATTTGTTGATTACTGATCTGACAACCCAGGGGGATTCCATGCTTGCCTTTGCTGTCACAAAAGAAAGCTAAAAGAGTAAAGGCTGGTATGTGGGACTGAACCCAATGTCAATTTCTGGAACTTTCTGACCCATTCATGCCTGAGCCTACTGCCTGGGTTACCTGGGAAAGTGGATTTCCAGAACACACCCACTTGGGAAGGAGGCAAGCAAATTATGCTCAAGATATTTTCTCAGGAGTAAATGTTTCTTATTGATACATCAACACGGTCCATTATTTGGCGATCTTTTAAAAGATATTTGTGCAGTTAATAACACATTGTTCCACGTCCCATAGTTATCCGTCAGTAATTTAAATGGATGACTGAGTTGCAAAGATATATAATGAACACCAGACTGCCTCTGACTTGACCTTTCTCCTCAGCTGAGGATTCTCAATCATGTCGGACCAATCTCTTGTACCTCTGGACTCACCCCTTCCTGTTCCTCCCAGAACAACAAGAGTTCCACTTATCCTTACTTTCCATCACATGAGTCTCCACATTCAAAGAATCATCCTCAGCTATTTCTGACACTTCTGGCAGGATGCCATTACCAAACATATTTTCCCCCTCCCCGCCATGGGGTCTGTTCTCTCCATGATGCCTTGGTCTACTTCTCCATCACTCATTACACTTCTTCACTCTCCCAGAGGTACTTTCCCATGAGATCACAGATGATGTAACACTTGTCTGTTCACATCCTTGCTCCTCAGTTTCTGAGACCCCAAATGCACCTTCAGTTGAAGCAGTATTTTACTTGTACTTCTTTCAATCTAGTCTATTGTATTCACTACTCACAATGTGGTCTCCTTTACATTGGTAAAATCAAATACATACTGTGTGATCACCTTATGGAACACTTATGCTCTGTCTGTAAAATGAATCTGATCTTCCAGTTATTTGCTATTTCAATAAATCACTTGCTCCCATGCTAATATTTCCATTTTGTACTTGTTACAATGTTACAATGAAGCTCAACACAAGCTGAAAGAACAGCAGAGATAGTAGGAACTGCAGATGCTAGAGAATCTGAGATAACAAGGTTGAGAGCTGGATGAACACAGCAGGCCAAGCAGCATCATAGGAGCAGAAAGGCTGACGTTTCGGGCCGAGACCCTTCATCAGAAATGGGGGAGGGGAAGGGGGTTCTGAAATAAATAGGGAGAGAGGGGGAGGCGGATAGAAGATGGATAGAGGAGAAGATAGGTGGAGAGGAAACAGACAGGTCAAAGAGGCAGGGATGGAGCCAGTAAAGGTGAGTGTAAGTGGGAGTTAGGGAGGGGATAGGTCAGTCCAGGGAGGACGGACAGGTCAAGGGGGCGGGATGAGGTTAGTAGGTAGGAGATGGGGGTGCGGCTTGAGGTGGGAGGAGTGGATAGGTGGGAGGAAGAACAGGTTAGGGAGGCGGGGACGAGCCTGGCTGGTTTTGGGATGCGGTAGGGGGAGGGGAGATTTTGAAGCTTGTGAAACCCACATTGATACCATTGGGCTGCAGGGTTCCCAAGCGGAATATGAGTTGCTGTTCCTGCAACCTTCGGGTGGCATCATTGTGGCACTGCAGGAGGCCCAGGATGGACATGTCGTCTGAGGAATGGGAGGGGGAGTTGAAATGGTTCGCAACTGGGAGGTGCAGTTGTTTATTGCGAACCGAGCGTAGGTGTTCTGCAAAGCGGTCCCCGAGCCTCCGCTTGGTTTCCCCAATGTAGAGGAGGACACAACGGGTACAGCGGATGCAGTATACCACATTGGCAGATGTGCAGGTGAACATCTGCTTGATGTGGAAAGTCTTCTTGGGGCCTGGGATGGGGGTGAGGGAGGAGGTGTGGGGGCAGGTGTAGCACTTCCCGTGGTTGCAGGGAAAAGTGCTGGGTGTGGTGGGGCTGGTGAGGAGTGTGGAGCGGACAAGGGAGTCACGGAGAGAGTGTTCCCTCCGGAAAGCAGATCAGGGTGGGGAGGGAAAAATGTCTTTGGTGGTGGGGTCGGATTGCAGATGGCAGAAGTGTCGGAGGATGATGCGTTGGATCCGAAGGTTGGTGGGGTGGTACGTGAGGACGAGGGGGATTTTTTTTGGTTGTTATTGCGGGACGTGGTGTGAGGGATGAGTTGCGGGAAATGCGGGAGACACGGTGGAGGGCGTTCTCAACCACTGACGGGGGGAAGTTGCGGTCCTTGAAAAACGAGGACATCTGAGATGTACGGGAGTGGAATGCCTCATCCTGGGAGCAGATGTGGCGGAGGCGAAGGAATTGGGAATTGGGGATGGCATTTTTGCAGGAAGGTGAGTGGGAGGAGGTGTATTCTAGGTAGCTGTGGGAGTCGGTGGGCTTGAAATGGATATCAGTTTCTAGGTGGTTGCCCGAGATAGAGACAGAGAGGTCCAGGAAGGAGAGAGAGGTATTAGAGATGGTCCAGGTGAACTTAAGGTTGGGGTGGAAGGTGTTGGTGAAGTGGATGAACTGTTCGAGCTCCTCGTGGGAGCACGAGGCGGCACCGATACAGTCATCAATGTAACGGAGGAACAGGTGGGGTTTAGGGCCAGTGTAAGTACGGAAGAGGGATTGTTCCACGTAACCTACAAAGAGGCAGGAGTAGCTTGGGCCCCATGCGGGTACCCATGACCACCCCCTTTGTCTGTAGGAAGTAGAAGGAATTGAAAGAGAAGTTGTTGAGGGTGAGGACGAGTTCGGCTAAGTGGATGAGGGTGTCAGTGGAGGGGAACTAATCGGGCCTGTGGGACGGGAAGAAGCGGAGGGCCTTTAGGCCATCTGTATGAGGAATGCAGGTGGATAGGGACTGGACGTCCATGGTAAAGATGAGGTGTTGGGGACCGGGGAATTGGAAGTTCTGGAGGAGGTGGAGGGCATGGGTGATGTCACGGACGTAGGTAGGGAGTTCCTGGACCAAGGGGGAGAAAATGGAGTCCAGATAGTTGGAGATAAGTTCGGTGGGGCAGGAGCAGGCGGAGACAATGGGTCGACCACGGCAGTCAGGTTTGTGGATTTTGGGAAGGAGATAGAAGCAGACGGTGCGGGGTTGGGGAACGATAAGGTTGAAGGCCGTGGGTGGGAGGTCACCTGAGCTGATGAGGTTGTGGATGGTTTGGGAGATGATGGTTTGGTGCTCGGGGGTGGGGTCATGATCAAGGGGGCAGTAGGAGGAGGTGTCGGAGAGTTGGCGTCTGGCCTCGGCGATGTAGAAGTCAGTGCACCATACTACAACTGCGCCTCCCTTGTCCGCGGGTTTTATGGTGAGGTTGGGATTGGAGCGGAGGGAGCAGAAGGCTGCACGTTCTGCGTGGGAGAGGTTGGAGTGGGTGAGAGGGGTAGAGAGGTTGAGGCAATTGATGTCTCGACGGCAGTTGGAGATGAAGAGGTCGAGGGAGGGTAGGAGGCCTTGGGGTGGTGTCCAGGAGGAGGGGGTGTGTTGGAGACGGGAGAAGGGGTCAGTAGAGGGAGGGTTAGGTTCATGGTTAAAGAAGTAAGCGTGGAACTTCAAAATCTCCCCTCCCCCTACCGCATCCCAAAACCAGCCAGGCTCGTCCCCGCCTCCCTAACCTGTTCTTCCTCCCACCTATCCACTCCTCCCACCTCAAGCCGCACCCCCATCTCCTACCTACTAACCTCATCCCGCCCCCTTGACCTGTCCATCCTCCCTACCTCCCCACCTACACTCACCTACTGGCTCCATCCCCGCCTCTTTGACCTGTCTGTTTCCTCTCCACCTATCTTCTCCTCTATCCATCTTCTATCCGCCTCCCCTTCTCTCCCTATTTATTTCAGAACCCTCTTCCCCTCCCCCATTTCTGATGAAGGGTCTAGGCCCGAAACGTCAGCCTTCCTGCTCCTATGATGCTGCTTGGCGTGCTGTGTTCACCCAGCTCTACACCTTGTTATCTCTGAAAGAACAGCAGTTCATTTTCCACTTTGGCAGTTTACAGCCTCAAGGACTTAATATTAAGTTTCACAAGTTCAGAGCATGACCTCTGTCCTCTATTTTTCTTACATTCTACCCAACCCCAACCTATACACACGCACTCACACACACATTCTGACCCATTCTGTCACTCTTTTTCTCTCTCTCCCAGACCTGCACCTCAGCCATGTCTTTTTGACTTGCTGTCAGCAGAGCAGATCCATTTTCTCCTTTTCACACCTTCATCTACACCCATTTTGAATCTGTATCACTCCATTATCACCATTATCACTCCCTTTTTTCTTTTGCTTTAGGCACGCTCACCATCTGTTCTACTTGCTCATCCTCCCCATCTGTCAACAGCATAAAACCCACCATTATTTCTCTTGCTCCTTTCACTTCTGAAGAAGAGTCATACCAGATACAAAATGTTACCTCTGTTTCTGTCACCACAGATGCTTCTAGACTTGCTGAGTTTCTTCAGTACTTTCTCTTTTCATTGTAAGTACATACAACATAGCTCGAGCAGTTCATAAGAAGAAATCAAAGGCTTTATTCTAACTGAAGTATTTTTATGCAATAAAAAATTTTTTTTGCTCATTAGCTTACAGCCTTACACTTTCCCACCACCAAAGTAATGCATGTAGAGATAAATGCTTAGCCATCTTTTGTTTTTGTTCCATTAACCTGTGCAAATGTAAAGGTAAATAAAGAGATGCCAGAAGAACCTAATTGGTACGATGCAATTTTATGTACAAACTATAATTACAATAATTACAGGCCTAGCCAGCAGACATTACTCTCTGCTGCAGCCATTTTTATCTAGTTCTTTCCAGACAGTTCAGTGTGTGGAACTCCGTGCAGATTAATATTAATTATGGCTTGTTCTCCTTCTAAAGTAGCAAAACTCTAAATATTTTCTGAAATATTTGTAACATAAATATTTCAGGTTTGCTTTGCTCTGGAAGCCCTCACTGCTTGAATTATTTAAGCAATGTAGGGAGAAAGACCAGGGTTGGATTTCTAACCATTTTGCCAGTACCAGGAAGTGAGGTGAGTGGGCATGGAATTTCATGCTGATGCCATGCTTGCCCATGCACCAGCCGCATCTCACTCCTGGGGCACACCTCCCTGGCTAAAGGACCAAAAGTAAATTTGAAATCCTTGTCATTCACTGACCTGCACTCTGAAGGCACTCTGCATGATTGTTTGTGGCAATGCTGAGTTTGCAACTTCTAATCTGTAGGGATTCTGGTTTGTGATCAGTAATCTGCTGATTCTTAGGTGGTTCGAATCACCCCCAGATCCCTGGTTCTAACACTGGACTTAATTTAGGAATGTGAAGTGAAGAAGGCAGTAGACAGGTGTTTCGGGGCAAAGAATCTCTGCGTTTATTAAATGCAAAAGAGAGTATATTACAAGAAATTTATAAAAAGGCAAAAGTAATACACAGGGAGACAAAACAAAGCTGAATAAAATACAAGAGTCAAAAAAAAGGCAAATTCAAAACAGTGAAACTGACACGATCAGTTATTAACTAAACACAGGCTAATTACTATCAGAAACTAAACAGTAGTTTCAAACATAAACATGTTAATCAGACTTCCTGACCTTGGGGTGCCTTGCACTGTCACCAACCCACCTTCCCCACCTGCTAGCTAGGTTGGATACTTTGGATCTCGAGGAAATAGGCTCACCACTGGGGATAAACACAATTTTGAAATACAGCTGGCTGTTCCTACTTGCTGCATTCGGTGCTTCACCGAAGACTTTGGACGGTGTTCAGTCTGGTTTGAGAACTTGGGTTTTCTTACTTTGTGGTGGCTTTATGAGCCTGTTTTCACCTCAGAATGTGTCTGAGGCCTTGTCAGCCATGTCAGTGGCTTTCAGAGGTTGTCAGTCGTCAGATTTGCTGGTTGTGGTCGGTTGCCATTGGTTCCCCTGGTACAGAACAGCCCTGTGTCTGTAGGTTTCAGGGAGATAGCTGTGCAGATAGTTCTCGGGGAGAGTAGCTGTCTGGGATCCCTCTTCTGTTGGTAGCTGCAGGGATGGCTCTGTCTCTCGCCCAGATCAGGGCCAGCAGTTATACCACCCCCCATCCCAACTCCTTATCTGCACTCACCTTTACCAGCTCCATCCCCACCTCCTTGACCTGTCCGTCTTCTCTCCACCTATCTGCTCCTTTATCTACCTTCCATCATCGCCTCCCCCTCTCTCTATTTATTTCAGAGTCCCCTTCCCCTCCCCCTTTTCTGAAGAAGGGTCCAGCTTTCCTGCTGTTCTGATGCTGCCTGGCCTGCTGTGTTCATCCAGCTCTACACCTTGTTATCTGAGACTCCAGCATCGGCAGTTCCTACTAACTCTGAGCAGTTATACAGACTGTGTGCTCCGTTATCACCTCCTAAATCTGTTGAGCTATTGTTCCTCCTGTCGGGAATGAATGGGCTTCCTGAGCACTGGAGTAGGTGTGAATGGTTTTTTGATTGAGGTGAATGGTTTTGATGGGTTTGGAATGTCCAGCATTTCCCTTGGATGGGTATGTGTTCAGTTCGCATAGTGGTGTGAAGGTGTTTTTTACCATCCAAGGTGAAACAGGTTTGCATGTAGCACAATGGTG
>NW_025973586.1:0-8972 GCF_021869965.1 Rhincodon typus
GCTGCTTGGCCTGCTGCATTCATCCAGCTCTACACCTTGTTATCTTACAATCAATGTTTATTGCTTAAATCAAGAGTATTTCAGCTATTGTGGGTTTCACATAAATTGAATTTAATTGATGCAGAGAAAGTAATAAATGCTTTTCTCAGCTAAGTAAAAATAAACATCTTGTGTGAAAAATATAAAATTTAAATTGATATGGGATAAGCACTTACCAGAAATACAAATGACCAATGGCACCAAACCACATAACCCACAGGATCAGTGATGAACTGGAATGAGTTCTGTTCATGAGATAATTTTATTTGTCGAAATAATCAAGTCAAGTGAGGCTATTGCTGATTGGGAAATACAATGGTGGCTTTTTCTCAGAATTTTCTATGATTGTTATCACTTGTGTGCCATGGAAACCAGCTCAGTGATACACTTACTAACTGATTGGTCTGCTTCCAGACTTACTGAAAATGACTTCTGCTATGTCCTGAATTAAGCTGTAAACAGACAATCACACACAGGATAGAAGATTAGGTCAGTTAAGTGAAACCAAATCTCAACACACTTGTACTATATTCTTATATGAAAGATTTGCATTTGTACAATTCTTTTTTATACTGTACTGTTACACCTGTACTAAAAATATGAATTAAAGTCATGTTACTTAATGGCTATGGCATGCAGTGAAAGTGAATTGGCAGATAAACGCAATCCTTGCCATTTGCAAGTTGCATATGTGGCAGCAAATGTTGGTCCTTAAGTTAGTCTTGAATGTAATTGGAAGCAAAGAGATTACTGTAATCATTTTCTTTTATTATTTAGTTATTGAGTCCTAGAGTCTCAAGAATCCCTCAAACGTTAACATTGGGCTCATGTTAGATTGAGCATTACTGTGGTCTGACATTCTCTCTATTCCAGCCCAGCACTAATCCGCAATGACACTGTCCTCATGATTATTGCTTGACAAACATTTTAATGGAATTTTGTCAGCAGTTTGCTGTTCCAAATTGTGTAACTAGAACCTGAGAGGGTATCATTTTAAGGTGAAGGGCGAGAGGTTTAGAGTGGATTTGAGAAAACACCTTTCTCTTTCTCAGAGGGTAGTGGGAATCTGAAATGCACTGCCTGGAAGAGTAAAGGTCAGAAACCTCACAACTTTTAAAAAGTATGTGATGACCACTTGAAATGGCATGACATTCAAGGCTATGGGCCAAGTGTTGGGAAAGAGGGATTTGTGTAGTTAGGTTGGTGCAGACTCAATTAGCCAAAGGGTCTTTTCTGTGCTGTATGACTCAAGTTGTCAGTCACTTCCACCTGTTAAGACTTGAAGGCAGAAAGTTGGCCCAGGTGTTTTAATGTTCAGATTTAAATTTCACAAAAATATTTCACATTACATTATTCATGTGTACATTACGATTTTTTGTTGAGACGAGCTGAGTCATGAAGATAAAAATACTGACAAACCCTCATTACTTTTATTCTGGAATAAACAATGTTTTTTTTTGTTCACTATTTATTGAAAGTTTAAGTTATATTCAATGTTGCACCCATCACTCAATTGGACATGATAAGCTTTCAGCTTCAATAGGCCCTTATTTCCCAGCATGGTAAAGGACATCGTCTGACAATATTCTCAGGTGATATAATAGACATGTTGTAGGTAAGCTCAAAGCCCTGTAAGGACTCTGCCAGCCAAAACACTGAGATGGATTCACATTTGGACATCACTGACACCAGCCTTTCGGTTCCTCATTTTCTTTCCTTAACTGACAGACCTCATCACCATAATACTTGCACCCAAACCCATGCTGGGCACCAGGTTCTTCATAATTCACTCCTTCATGTCTCTGGCCCATCTTCTGTCTTGGATCAATCTTCCACTCTTTTAGATCCCAAAACTAAGCCACACTTTGCCAATTGCTCCACCATTGACTCACCCTTGCCTGCTCCAAACCTCTTTGGAAGTTAAGTACAAACAAGGAAAATTGCTGACTTCAGGCAAAACTGCACAAAGCTGAACGGCATACATAACCTTCAAAAGAATTTGAATTGGTGCAAGAGAATCTCATTGTAGCTGACTTTATCCTGAAGATAAGACTTCTTAAATTATGCTAGTAAGCAATCATTGTGTGCAATATATTACAAGTTGGAACTGACTGCAGGCCAATCACAAATAAGCTGACTTTATATTTGCATCTCAAAATTGGGAAATTGAAATTATGCCTTTGCTGAGTGCAGTCACCTCAGACACCTTACTCCTTATCCTGGTAGTCTCCATAAAATCAAAGCCTTCCAACCCCCTACCCTCCACCACCCCATCTGGCCAAGGTGTAGGCTTTCCCTCCACACGGTGCTTGCAACTGGGTGGCATTGTCTTTATTAGTTGTCATATAACAGCAGATGTAAGTAATGTGGTATTGAAGGATTCAATAGATCTTTATCACTGCATCTGATATATACAAATATTACAGGCAATTTGGTTACACTGAGTCATACGCTTTCAGCAATGTGTCATTCTTCAAGTCGTTCTAGTTAAGAGAGAAACTGAGACAAACACTATTATGAGGATGTCCCTGAAATGTATACTACATACAAACTATGAGTCATAATGCAACAGAATTTGTCATCAAGTGATAGAATTTCATTTCAATATGATTTCAGTATTTGCAACTGAGAGGGAATTTAGTTATGTGAATACACTAGAAGAGCTAGAAATGTTCTCCTCAGAGAAGAGAGGTTAGTAGAGATTATCAAAGTCAGAAGCCACACGACACCAGGTTATAGTCCAACAGGTTTATTTGAAATCACAAGCTGTTGGAGTGAAGCTCCTTCGTCAGGTGAAGGAATTTGCAAAATGATGGTGGGTTTTGCCTGAGTAGTTAAGGATAAACTCTTTCTATCAGCAGGCAGATCAGTAACCAAAGGTTACTGACTGTAGATAATTTTCAGACGACCAAAGGAAAAGCATTTTTTTAGACAAAACACAGTGTTAAGATATGAAGTGCAGTACCTGGAAAGCTGATGAAATAGTGTCTTCTGAAACCTAATTGCAAAGATGCTTGAAAAGGAGACATATGCAGTACTATGAGTGAAAAAAAGGGGAGTGGCTAGAATGTGGAACTCAATGCTGTGGGAAGTGGTTAAGGTAAATAACTGAGATATTTGAAAAAGGGAGCTAGATGAATATGGGAAAGAAAAGGAACAGCATGATGCACTAAAAGGCTGAGATGAGGTTGGCGGTATAGAATCAGATTTGTGTGGGAAATAAACAATGACACAGACTAAATGGGCCAAATGATTTGCTTCCATGTTGCATATTGTAAGTAATTCTGTGCAATTGAATATCTGTTCCAAAGTACCAGCATTGGCACATTAGGCTGATTGAATCAGTGAGCATACAAATAGACTATTGTATAATGAATTAATTACATCATGGGGTTTTATAAGAGAACATGAATTGTGTTGCGAGGACTTTAGAAAGATGGGGAATATATTCATTGTGGTGAGGTGTAAAGAGAAATTGGCGCATAGAACTGCAAAGCTTTATTGTGGTTTAAAAAGAATATTGCACATTGCATGTAAGAATAAGGAAAATACAGCAGTTTTAGCTTGCCATAGATATAAGTGAGAATCTGTTTAAAAATGAATAAGTGCTGTTTCATGCTAGCTGTAGCTTGGTTGGAAATTATCTAGCCTTCAAATCAGAAGGTTTTGGCTTCAAGGCACACTCCAGGGCTTCAACATTAAGAGTCAAGACTGTCATTCCAGTGCAGTACTGAGGAAGTCCTGTATTACTGGAAGTGCTGTCTTTTAGCTGATGCAATAAGCCATGTCCCCATCTCTCTCCTCAGATGAACATCATATTTCCCTGGCATTATTTCATAGAAGAGCACAGGATATATCCCAGTGTCCTTATTGGCCTTTTTTTAAAAACCTCATGGTCCTTCAAAGAAATCTCAGCCGGTATAGGAATTGGAACTGCGCTGTTGGCATCAGTTTGTGTTACAAACCAGCCATCCAGCCAAGTGAGCTGACTGATCCAACCTGATCATTATCCCATTGCTGTTTGTGGGATCTTGCTGAATGCAAATTAGGTGTGTCATTTTTTGCACTAAAACAGACACTACATTTCAAAAGTACTTCATTGGACGTAAAGTGCTTTGAGAGTCAATTTTTCTTTTTAAAATTTAAACAGAAGCTTGGGGATAATTATTCTCTGTGCACTGTTTATAGAAATGACTCAACCAATTGGAATCTACTTGCCTACCAATCAGCCGCCTTTTCTTGTGCAGTATAAGTTATTACTCCCAGTGAAATTTTGTATTCTTGCATTTGTCCTGAGAGGATTGTTAATTTGTAGATGATCAAAGTACAATGGAATTATTTAATTAGTAACTTACATCATCTTTGTTAAAGAGAAGATTGCTGTGGAACAGGTAATATGAGAAGATGGGGCAGCATAGTCACTTAGTACCTGCATTATCACTGGTACATATTTGTACTTCTAAACAGGTACCCACATGAAACAGGGATGCTCTTGTCCATTGATATGACTGCTCTAAAACTGCAACACATATATTGAATGTCCAAGGAGTAAATGTAATCCACTTATCCTCTGCTGACTGTCAATTTTTCAGAGAAATAGAGCGTTCACAGTCGGAAATTGTTCTGAGAGGTTTGTGAGGTTGCGGGGTCACTTCTAGTGTGAAAGGTTGAGTCATACGAATGTTCAAGTTTACATTGCATAAGTGGATTTTTTTAAAAAAGAGAGGTGATTTATTTAAATGGATTTGGGTATGAACCTACTGATTCAGAGGCAAGAGTGGTACTGCTGTGTCAAGGTTACACTTAGAAAAATGTCATATTTTAAAATACATAAATGCTTTGAAAAAAATGATGACTTTGTGTTAACATTGTAATTAATTTTAACAAATATATCATCTATTATACAATGAGTTTCCATGTTTTATTTTGTTACATTGTCTATTTTATAAATCTTGGATTGAGCATCTGAAATTTTGGCAAACATCGTGCCTAATTGTGATGTGTACAGTTCCATACTGGGTGAAATCAGGATTTGGTGGGATGCCCACTCAACTGGGGTGTCCTTTGCCTAATTATTTCAATGGTCAAATTACAGTTTATTATTCAGGATTCAAGATAGTGCAAGTGAACAAGCTGCGGAAAGTTTGGAATTTTTCACTCCCACTAACAGGGGCAAAGTAAAATGAGAAAACTGGGACAGCATTCTAATATCATAAATATGAAACATGTTTCCATTTTCAGCATTGGTCATTTGAAGTGGTCTTTGGAGTTTAGAAGAATGAGAGGGGACCTTATCGAAACAAAAGGCTCTTGGGGAGCTTAACAAGGGAGATGCAGAGAGCTTCCCCCTTGTGGAAGAGTCGAGGTGATTAGGCTATAATCTCAGAGTAAGGAGTCACACATTTCAGACAAAAATGAGGAGGCATTCCTTATCTCAGAGGGTGGTAAATCGTGGATTTCTTTTACCGCAGAGGGCTGTCAAGAATAGATCGTTAAGTACGATCGTGACTGAGGTAGGCATATTTTTATATCAGCATGAGGATCAAGCGATGAAGGTGGAATTGAGGATTATCAGATCAGTGATGATCTCATGAATGACTGAACAGACTCAATGGGCCAAATGGTCTGCTTCTGCCTCTACATCTTATGGTGATAAAGTGCTTTGGGACGTCAAGAAAAGTTCTGTGTAAATAGAGAGTTTTTTTCCTTTTGGATACTTGATAGTGATATTGGTGGTTTAAATATCTTATGTCGAGCTATAAAGGTGAGCTTGACGTAAGGTTAACGCCAGTTGAACCATATTGGATAATCTTAATAGCAACCAAAGAATGAAATTACAATCAGATGTCACAGGTAAATTCAATGAAATTGGCAGAGAAAAACGATTTTATCAAAAGCTTCGCCTCATGGAGTTTTGTGCGCCTCACCTATCTTAATGGAGTTTCCATTGGGACCAGGGAACATTTTTATAATGACGGGTTTGTTTTACCAGTTGTAATAATGATGTTTCACCAGAGGCAGCTTAAGTAAGATGAAGGCAAATAGAATCTACTGAAGAAAGTATCAAAAGTGCTGAAGTATACATTGACAAAGGTATGTTTATTATAGGTGTGAACATTATTGAAAGCATTGGAACAGTTTTAATCAGTGGCAATCTATATTAATAAACACTGGGCAAATAGCCAAGCCATGAAAAGAAAACTTGAGTTGACTCCCCTGTCATGATAGTGGTTTGGACCAATTCCATAGTACATAACTAGAAAAGAATCAGCTGATTCATACAGGATTTGACCACAAGAGGCCCACCGACCACCTCATCCTTTTCCTGTCATTCCTACATTATTTGGCATGCGCTGCAGTTTAATTATAACATACTGAAACTGCAGGACCTTGTTTTAACCATATGAGGCTGCTGTAACTTGTGTACCAATATATTATAATGCAGTGAATTCAGAAACAGTCTGCAGTGGTGCGCATCGATTATTTTCTTTATTTCGCTTTCTTTCTTCCTCAATGCAAGTGCATCCATTCTTAGAAATGAAATTTGATAAACGGGCTTTGATTTAATGCTGAAAAATAACCTGCAGGAGTTAAACAGTTAACAAAAGTGCAGTGAAATATATTTGGCTGATTTTCTCCAGCTAGTATTACTTCAACATCTTCTTGGTTTCAACATGCAATTATAACAGAATTATTTTGATGGATTAGTCAGTAATTATCAAGGAAATGTGCAGGAGACAGAGAGTGAATCATTTTGAGAAAATTGGGCCTAAGATTAAATGTAACTGTTAGTATCAAAATTATGTGTTTTCTGTTTCGGAAAAAATGCATGCCGAGTGGAACTATCCTGCATTCATATTATTTTTAAAATGGAATTCTTTCACAAGATAATAGTATGTAAGAGTTGGAGAATAGAATTAAATTCAAGCATTATCCTCCTTAAGGCACAAACATGCATTCATGTAAAACAAACAAGGCTTTCTATGTCAATCAGCAGTTGTAAGGAATCACAAGAGTCGATCTGTAATTTTTGAAGTATTTTCACATTGACAATCCTTCATATACTTCTTTTAGTTCCTCTCTATTTGTGTCCCATACTGCTCAATGTCTCATTAATTTGATAATTAATGTAATGGTGGATCTTGGTAACGAAACAACACTGAAACCTTTGTAAAAACCGAAAGAACTGCAGATGCTGTGAATCAGGAACAAAAATAAAGTTGCTGGAAAAGCTCAGCAGGTCTGGCAGCATCTGTGAAGGAAAAAACAGAGTTAACATTTCGGGTCCGGTGACCCTTCCTCAGAAATCCTTGTACTTATCCTCGGTTTAATGCATTTATCTTTGAATTTGATGTTGGCTGATTCCAAATATTCAAGTTCTCTTGGAAGATAAACATTCTGTCTTCCTATGTGGTGACTATCCTACTAGAAAACTTTCCTAGACTGATATGGCTTTCATATAGACTCTATCATTTGGAGCTTCAGTGGCAGAGATCACTTATCACTGCAATCTACCTTGTGATGTAATTTATCAGAGGAACAGTCACTCAGAACCATGCAGAACTCATTTCTCCAGAAATAATATGGGCAGAAGCTATTTCTGAGAAATTCTTCCTCTTCTCTTCCTTAATCCTTCCAAATACCTCAGGCCTCTACTGTATTGCTCTCACAATGAATTGATTTTGTATATGCAGCATTCATTCTCTGTGTCAGTAGCATTTGGTCACAGTGCGTTGAAGTTAAGTGCTGCAGAACCCACTAATTACATCAAATATTTAGTTAGTGCACATAGCCGACAGTAAATAACCTGTTGTTCAGTAAATGATTGAATCAGAGATAATAGGAACTGCAGATGCTGGAGAATCCGAGACAACAAGGTGCAGGGCTGGATGAACACAGCAGGCCAAGCAGCATCATAGGAGCAGAGAGGCTGACGTTTCGGGCCTAGACCCTTCATCAGAAAAGGGGGAGGGGAAGGGGGCTCTGAAATAAATAGGGAGAGAGTGGGAGGTGGATAGAAGATGGATAGAGGAGAGGATAGGTGGAGAGGAAACAAACAGGTCGAAGAGGCGGGGATGGAGCCAGTAAAGGTGAGTGTAGGTGGGGAGTTAGGGAGGGGAAAGGTCAGTCCAGGGAGGACAGACAGGTCAAGGGGGCGGGATGAGGTTAGTCGGTAGGAGATGGAGGTGCGGCTTGAGGTGGGAGGAGGGAATAGGTGGGAGGAAGAACAGGTTAGGGAGGCAGGGACGAGCTGGACTGGTTTTGGGATGCGGTAGGGGGAGGGGAGATTTTGAAACTTGTGAAATCCACATTGATACCATTAGGCTGCAGGGTTCCCAAGCGGAATATGAGTTGCTGTTCCTGCAACCTTCGGGTGGCATCGTTGTGGCACTGCAGGAGGCCCAGGATGGACATGTCGTCTGAGGAATGGGAGGGGGAGTTGAAATGGTTCGCGACTGGGAGGTGCAGTTGTTTATTGCGAACCGAGCGTAGGTGTTCTGCAAAGCGGTCCCCGAGCCTCCGCTTGGTTTCTCCGATGTAGAGGAAGACACACCGGGTACAACGGACGCAGTAGACCGCATTGGCAGATGTGCAGGTGAACATCTGCTTGATGTGGAAAGTCTTCTTGGGGCCTGGGATGGGGGTGAGGGAGGAGGTGTGGGGGCAGGTGTAGCACTTCCTGCAGTTGCAGGGAAAAGTGTCGGGTGTGGTGGGGCTGGAGGGGAGTGTGGAGCGGACAAGGGAGTCACGGAGAAAGTGGTCCCTCCGGAAAGCAGATAAGGGTGGGGAGGGAAAGATGTCTTTGGTGGTGGGGTCGGATTGCAGATGGCGGAAGTGTCGGAGGATGATGCATTGGATCCGGAGGTTGGTGGGGTGGTACGTGAGGACGAGGGGGATTCTTTTTTGGTTCTTATTGCGTGGACGGGGTGTGA
>NW_025973587.1:0-8972 GCF_021869965.1 Rhincodon typus
AAGGGTCTAGGCCCAAAACGTCAGCCTTCCTGCTCCTGTGATGCTGCTTGGCCTGCTGTGTTCACCCAGCTCTACACCTTGCTGTCTCAGATTCTCCAGCATCTGCAGTTCCTACTATCTCTGATACAATTTTATCCCCAGAACATTACCTGGGTCTCTGGATTAACAGTCCCCAGTGATAGGACCACTAGGCTGTCACCTCCCCACGCAAGTGAATGCAAGTGAATACTTAAATATGAGAGTTTCTGACTCAAGTCCCTTTACAAGACAGTGATTTCCAGACTCCCATTACTCTCTGGGTGAAAACAAAGTTCTCCTCAACTCTCCTCTTAGCCTGAATTCTATGCTCCTAATTATTGGCTTATTCACTCATGGAAAAACTGCCTTCCAATCCATCCCATCTATGCCCACCATAATCTTATACACCCCTATCGGATCCCCTCTCAAACTTTGCCACTCCAAGGAAAACAACATCAGCCTATGCCATGTTTCCTCCTAGCACAGACCCTCCAGCCCAGGCAGTATCCTCGTAAATTTTCCCTGCACCCTCTCTTTTATTCCTTTTATAATGTGACCGGAACAGCCTGCAGAACTTCAGCATTTGATACCATTCCAGTATAACCTCCTTCCCTCTTGGAAAGGTGTCCTGTAGTCAGTATCGCAGTGGAGCAGTCTGGGAAGAATTTTCTTCGGTCAGCATTGCATGAAGCGGTCTGCAAAGAATGTCCTGCAGTCAGTTCTTGTTGAAAAAAACAAGTGACATCACAGAAAATGTGCAAGTTCATTGCAGTAAGAAACTGCTGTTAGGGGCTATCTATAAATTGCTATTCACACTATTTGTTTTCTATGTTGTTTGTGCCTGAGAGTGTTGGGACTACTTACAGAATGTGGAGATCAACAGGCTCTGGATGTCATTATGTCATTTAGCAATTTTTCCTCAAAGCTCAGACCCTCCAGCCCAAGCAACATTCTAATCTCCTCTGCGGCCTCTCTAGTTAAGCACCAGAAATAAGTGAAAGTCAGGAGCGATACAATAAAATACTGTAAGTCAGCCAAAGTGCGATAAGGGAAGGAAGGTAAAGTTAATGTAAGGGAAGTAAGTTTAAGATTAAGACAAAGTATGGCAGGAGAGCTCTGTTTAGCATGACCTGCAGTATGTGGGAAGTCTGAGATGATCCTAGCAGTCTAGATGACCACATCTGCAAGAAGTACCACCAGCTCGATCAATTTGGGTGCTGGGTTTTGGAACTTAAGTGTCACATAGAAGCACTGCAGTGGCTGAGAGTTAGGTGGGTAACACATTTTTAGACATGGTCACCCCACAGCGTAACTACGTGCAGTCAGAGAGGGAACGGATGACCTTCAGTCAGAAGAAGGTTAATCCTACACTGCATCTCACTTAAGAACATACTCTGTGTTAGTAAGTGGTGAGAGTGACACTTCCTCTGAAGAATGCAACCAGCTTCCAGCCATACAGTGGGAGAGCTGGAATAACTTAACTCTATTGGAAAACTTAACAGAATAATGGATTATGTAACTACTAAATACCAACTGTTCCAGTATAGTAACATCCCAGAAACACAGCCTTGGCAAAGGCTAATTCCGTAAAATAGATTGTCTCACATACAATTCTTCAGTCTGGAAGGAAAAAAACATCAAGAGAAAACTCTGAGAGATAGAGAGAGAGAGAACTCAAACATTTTTCTGTAGCAGGGAGAAATGTATAGCAGCTTCTCAACTCCAACAGCTACTAAAAGTTAAAGTAAAATCTTGGTTCTGTGGGAACTTAAATTCACCCCTTCATGCTGCTTCTATTGTTCCAACTTTAAAAAAAAACACAAGTCTCACAAGCTGTTTACTTCATTGGCTGGAAACAGACCACTAGGTACATCTGTCTCAATCTGTCTTCATAAAAATAGTAGGACAAAATACACTTCTTACAGCTATAGTATTGTCACGCCTTCCCCCACTTAAAAAATGAACTATCAACAGGGAGCTGCTTAAAAATAAATTAGCAGAGCAAAGAGGGGACATAACAGAACACTGGCAGAAAATATTAAGGAAAATCCAAAGGAGTTTTATAAGTATAGTAGGAACAAGAGAATAACCAGCAAAAGAGTACGGCCCACTATATACGACTATGTGAGACTCAGAAAACATAGCTAAAGTTTTAAATGAGTACTTTGTATCTGTACTCACAATAGTGAATGACAATGTAGTTATAAAGATCAAGGAAGGGTCTATGATATACTTGAACAAATTAACATTGAGAAGGAGAAAATCAGCTTAAAATTGGATAAATCCCCAGACCCAGATGAATTATATCCAAGCACGCTGTGCAAGGCAAGGGAGAAGATTGCAGAGGCTCTGACATTAATTTTCAAATCCTCTGGCCAGAGGAGGGGTGTCAAAGGACTGGAGGGGGGCAGCTAATGTGGTATTGATATTCAAGAAAGGTGGTAGGATAAACTAGGAAACCGTAGGCCAGTGAATCTGTGGTAGGAAAACTATTGGAAAGCATTTTGAGGGACAGAATTAATCTTTGCTTGGAGAAGCAAGAGCTAATCAAGAATAGTCATGATTTTTAAAGGCGAGATCATGTCTAACAAATTTGATTGCTTAATGGCAAACCACAGGGTTCAGTGCAGGGTCTTTTGCTGTTTGTATGTACATTAAATGTCGAGGACATGAATGTAGGAGGTGTGATCAATAGGTTTGCAGATGATGTAAAAATTGATATTCTGGTAAATAGCATGGAGAAAAGTCTTAGATTGCAACACAATACAGAGGAGCTGGTCAGATGGGCAGAACAGTGCCCAATGGTATATAAATGCTGAAAGGTGTGAGGTGATGCGTTTTGGGAGCACTAACAAGACAAGAGAATACACATTGAATGGTAGGAAGTACAAAGGATCAGAAAGCCTTGGTGTAAATATTTGCAGATTCTTGAAGACAGAAGGACAGGTTGATAAGGTGATTAAGAATGCATATGTGTGGGCAGGTAGATAATGAGGAGAGTTTTGTAAGGTCCCGCTCGGCCTCACAGCGAGAAAATTGATGAAACTGACACTAAGCCAAAAATCCTAAGTTTCAGCTATATCTAACACCTGGTGTAGATTGATTAGCAAGCTAACCTCCTACCCCCATGCCAAACCACTTAACATAGCATTTAAAGTTTGAGGTGGGCAGGTTCAAGGCAATTTAGCTTCAAGTTCGAAATACTTAAAATTTTCACAGACAGCCTTGACCTCCTGCTTTGTGTGTAAAATTGCCCTCCAAAAGCTGGAAAGAAAAGTTGGACAAAAAGCAAGAAAGTAACACTGTATATGTTAAGTGATTGATTTTACATTTGACATTTTTATAATCTCCACTACTTTTAAAATTAAAGGAATATAACTCTGAACTTGTAATATCTAATTTACTAGACCAGATCAGTTATTTGGCAGTAATTAATACTTATTCCAATGTTTTAAATTTATTTAGACTGAAATGGACAAAACTCAACTTCCTGTGACATGTTTAGTCCAAAACTATTGTGCAAATTCAGCAATTTACTGTCATTCAATCCAGTTTAATGGTGGCACACACAGCCACATGCCATTTATGTGGAGCTAACAGCAAAACAACATATCTCAAACAGCCAGTTGTGAATTTCCACTTTTAACCTCAGATCTCCCTTTTTTTGAAGTTTCTGTAGCATTTGCACATAAATAGCAGCAAGTGAGATTACCCTCAGCATCATTTTGACAGCAATTAATGACCCATTGTAAATTTAGTGGTCAGTTTAATGGTTCTCAAGAATTTATGGGAAGAAATTGTAATCAGCATGAAAATTAGCAGGGATTAAAATTTAAAAATTATAGACTGCCAGTGGCATACTGCTCACGATAAGAACAAAACACTTTGATTTATTTACAGCGAGTGAAGCATGTAATTAATGTTTCTTTCTAATTAAAAGGGTATGTGATAAATTAGCTATACAAAGGATGTGTTAAACTTTATAATTTAGTAGGCTTCATTCAAAGGAGCTTTACTTTGTCAGTCAGCTCACAGCAATGCCCTCCTTGTACCCAACAAACTGTGCCCTGCCTCAGTGAAAAACACTGTGCATATTTGTGACTCCTGCAGGTTGAGAGTCACTGTAAAAGAAGTGGTTGTTTAAAAGCATTTAATTCCTATTTAAAATATTTAACGTTAATTTTTTTTTAAAGCAATCTGGCTGTGCATTCTACTTGTACCTATTATCTGTTAGATAGTAAACTCTCCCATGCATTCCTGTTAAATATATATTAAATACCCTTTTATAAATAGTGAATATCTCATGTTTCTATTCTACTGAAATTTAAATGAATCATTGTAGGGGGAGGCCTATTGGTATTATCACAGGACTGTTAATCCAAAGACCCAGGTAACATTCTGGGGACCGGAGTTCGAATTCTACCACAGCAAATGGCAAAATTCGAAGTCAATTAAAAATATCTGGAATTAAGAATCTAATGATGACCATGAATCCAGTGTCGACTGTCGGAAAAGCCCATCTGGTTCACTAATGTCCTTTAGGGAGGGAAACTGCCGTCCTTACCTGGTCTGGCCTACATGTAACTCCTGAACTACTGCAATGTGATTGACTCTGGGCAATTAGGGATGGGCAATAAATGTTGCCTAGGCAGCTACGCCCTCATCCTGTCAATGAATAAATAAAAAATTATTTTTCTAAAATCCTTGCATTTCCCTTATTCCATATTCACCCTCCAGAAAATATTTCATGATATTTAAGGCAATTCCACTCCATCAAACGAGTTTCACGTCATATAATTTTCCTAGTGGACATTGAGGTTGGTTGGCTCGCTGAGCTGGTTTGTTGTTCCGCAGACGTTTCGTTACCGTGCTTGGTAACATCCTCAGTGCAGCCTCTGATGAAGCGTCAGTGTGTTTTCCCGCCTGGTTTTTAAACTCTGGGGTCCGTTCCTAGTGGACAATTGAGAATCATGGGTTAATAAATTATGAGCAGCAAAAAATAGTTAGATGTCGGGCTAGAACTGAGTGTGTGTTTCACTCTATTTACAGACCTACAATAGGCACAATGCTTTACTTCTTACATTCATTCACAAAATATGATCCTACTGGTGACACCCTCATTCACTCTACCGATAATCAAGAGGAGACTGATGGGCGGTAATTGGCCAGGTTTGTTTGTCCTGGGACAAACCTGGGCAATTTTCCACATTGTTGGGTAGATGTCAATGTCTTAACTGTACTGGAACTGTTTTGCTCGGTGCATGGCATGTTCTGTAGAATAAATCTTCAGGACTATTGAGTGAATATTGTCAGGGCCCACAGCCTCTGCAGCATCCAGAGCCTACAGATATTTCTTGATATCACTTGGAGTGAATTGAATTTGCTGATGAAGGATGAGTTCACGATTATATATGTAGCTCCTATCAAGGCCTTGGCTGCTAAGATGACAAATTACTTTAGCAAGTATCTACAGCATCAGGTATTCTGGTGAAGGAGCTTACTGGCAACATGCAGTTAACCAAAGGAGAAATTTTAAGGACACAGGTATAAAGCCATAGAGTCAGAGTTATACAGCACGGAATCAGACCCTTGGGTCCAACTTGTCCATGCTGACCAGATATCATAAACTGATTAAACCCCATTTGCCAGCATTTAGCCCATAACCTTCTAAAGCCTTTCTATTTATGTACCCATCCAGATGCCTTTCAAAAGTTGTAACTGTACTCACTTCCACCACTTCGTCTGGCAGCTTATTCCAGACATGCACCATCATGTGCGTGAAAAAGTTACCCTTCAGGTCCTTTTTAAGTCTTACCCCTCTCACCTTAAACCTATGCCCTCTTTGCAGACTCAATCAACCAGTTTGATCAGTAGTGTTGCTGCTGGGCCAGCTTGGTGACGGACATTGAAGTCCCCTCCCAGAGTACATTCAGCACCCTTGCCACTTTCAGCGCTTTCTCCAATTGTTGTTCAATATGGAGGAGTACTGGTTCATCAGTTGAGGTGGTGGAGATGGGCTAGAAAGCTAAGTGGTGACAAGCAGCATTCCTTGCCCATGTTTGACGTGATGCCATGAAACATCATGGTTTCCAGATTCAATGTTGAGGACTCTCAGGGCAAATCCCTCCTGACTGTATACCACTGATCCGTTGGGTCTGTTTTTCAGGTGGGATAGGACATATCCAGGGTTGAAGATGGTGGTGCCTGAGTGCTGTCTGTAAGGTATGATTCTATATGACTGTGTCAGGCTGTTGCTTGATCAGTCTGTGAGACAGATCTTCCACTTTTGGCACCTAACCTCAGATGTTAGTAAAT
The DNA here is from genome assembly GCF_021869965.1 of Rhincodon typus. Lineage (NCBI taxonomy): Eukaryota > Metazoa > Chordata > Chondrichthyes > Orectolobiformes > Rhincodontidae > Rhincodon > Rhincodon typus. The sequence continues at coordinate 6,334 of NW_025973587.1, forward strand.
AGGACTTTGCAGGGTCAACAGGACCGTATTTGCCATTGTTGCTTCTGGTGCCTCAGTAGTCCATCTGTTTTCATTCCTTTCTTTAGGCTTTCTAGTGGTTTATAGCCATATAAGCAGTTAAGAGTCAACCACATTGCTATGCGTTTGGAGTCACATGTAGGGCAGACCAGGTAAAGATAGCAGTTTCCTTCCCTAAAGGACATTAGTAAACCAGATGGATTTTAATGACATTACGCAACTGTTTCGCAGTCATCATAGATTCATAAAGAACAGAAAAGGCCCAATGGCCCATTGAGTCTGCACTGACATAAACTACCGCTAAAAGTGTGCTAATCCCAATTTCCTGCACTTGACCCATACCCAAAGGTCCAAAGATGAAAGGCCATCATTAGACTCTTAATTCCAGATTCTTTATTGAATGCAAATTCCACCTTTTGCCATGGCGGGACTCATACCAGTGTCATCAGAACATTACCTGGGTTTCTGGATTACTCATCTCGTGACAATGCTCATAGACTATCACCTCCCCCAGTTGGCCTGCCAACAACTTCAGTCGAGTTGAAAATTGGCAGACCAACTCAAGCACACGAGTGGAAATATCTCTGCTCCATTATGTTTTTCAACTATTTTGGAGCTTGTCTTTACTGTAAATTGCCATGTTTATCAAATGCTTGATAGTGGCATATAACTGTAATGACCAGAAATTATTTTATTCTGTATATAGCAATGTGATTGAGCTGTGTAATACAGCTTGTTGCAAGCTCAGTATGATTTGTGGCATCAGATGAAGAAGTGAGGTCAGTTGTCTCACTACCCCAACCTGTAAGAGAGTGCTTCCCAAAGTGGTGATTGGGACCCCAACAGAAATCGGGAGCTGCAGCTCTGGGGTCACAAACTCTGGGAGAGTCATTACAACTGTAACCCCACTCTCACAGACCCTCACTCTTACTGTCATCACTGAGGGTCCTTGACAATGTTCAGGCCTTGAAATGGGGTCACAGTGAGAAAACGTTTGGAAAGCACTGTTGTATCATAAAGAATTTTAATAAGAACGCAAGCATGTGCCTTTTATTTGCAATCATTTTCCTTTCACTCCTCAAGAACATCCATTAAAACACACCCTTTTCTTCTACTGGATAGCAAAAGAAGCCAGAGATCATACTGACTCCAGCCAGAAATATATTGACTTTTTGCTGTAATTGATGGGACTACCAAGGTGATGATAGTGGGATTCAGAACCGGAACCTATCATTCATCACACATATAGCTCTTGAGATGGACAAGGTCTAAGTAATTAGATTGAGCTATCATTTGTCAGAGTGCCATAACAGATTTGAAGAAAATCACAAATAGTTTAAACTGAGAGGATGTACCTTTCTGCTGGAGAGAAATTACTTCACCTCTGACATATTAATGTAATTGTGTATTAGCACAGTCTGTGATATTGAATTTTGAAAATTCCATAACACAGACTGTGCTAATACACAATTACATTAATATGTCACAGTAGTACCACTTCAATACCACAATATCACAAATTTTATGACGACGTTACAAAACTAGGGTTGTATGATTGCTTGCACGGTTCATTTCAGACAGTTTTAAAACCCAGTAAATAAGAATTATTCATTAAAATTAAACAAGGAACTGCAAACAAAAACAGAAATTGCTGGAGAAACACAGCAGGTCTGGCAGCATCAATGGACAGAAAGCAGAGTTACATTTCAAGCCCAGCAGTGACACTTTTTCAGAACAAGAGATAGCTAGGAAAAGGTGGTATTGATGTGGCTGAAGGGGTGGGAATGTAAATGAGTGAGCAGACAGGTGAAGAGGGAGCCCCGAAAGACAGAAAATAAACAGGCAGTGTTGTCTGGAGCAGAGTATCTCTAAGACCCCCCAGACTCCTTGACTAGTGTGCACAATATTAAAATCTACCCAGGCACCTTAGCATATATCAGGAAAGACTACACAGCACGAGTCTGCAGTCAGTGAACCAGGTCACAACTTTATTTTACAACAAATGTTAGGAGTTAAATTTTACACTTATAACAACGCTAACTATCTGATTCTTTAGAAACTTGAAATACTTACCAGATGCTTGTAAACGTACTGGTCTAACAAATTGTTCAATCTGTTCCTCGTCTGTCTGTCTGTCTGTCTGTCTCCCAACATACCTCTAGGTAGGCTGGAGAGCGAGAGCGTACCAACCCCTGCTAGGCTGGGTTCTTATATCCTTCTGGTTATCTTCCAGAACTTTCCAAGGACCTGACGATTCAGAGGTTTCAGGATAATTGGCTTTGTCACTTTAAATGCTGCTAATGGCTCTCAATGGCTTGCTTGACAGTGACCCCTTTGATACGTCTGCTCTTGGGGCCTGGATATCTGGTTTTATCCCAGAATAGACACCTAGTCTTTTGTCTTACTGAGGCACGTCTGCTCCATGCATCCAATGTTGTTTGTCAGGAAGGGTTGAATTGCACTTTCACACTTCCTGATGTGTTCTGGTGCCTCTCTGGTTTCAACTGCCTGAGCTTGGATCTTGCAAGGACTTGTCCCCAGGCAGAATTGTCTCTTGTAACACTGTGTGGAGCTGGAGGAACACAGCAGGCCAGGCAGCACCAGAAGAGCAGGAAAGCTGA
>NW_025973588.1:0-8972 GCF_021869965.1 Rhincodon typus
AAATCTTTCCCCTCTCACTTTAAACCTAGGCCTTATAGTTTTAGATTCCCCTGCCCTTCATTGAGCTTACATAATGTGCAGAAGTGGGATAGAGTTTCAGAAAGACAATGTGTCAAGTAGAGACCCGCATCAAGAGCCATTACAGCTGAGGGTGGTGCAAATTCACAACGCAGAAGACACAGCACCTAAACTGAAAGGTATGTTCAGATGTGCTGACTTTGTGAATCTTTCTGCTTTTTTATCAGCCGATAGAAAAATGATGTAGAAGAGTATTCACTGGCTGACACCATGCCAATGTTTTTGAGCTTTGAAGGATATACATTTAGGAATAGGGCAGGAAAGTGGCAATTAAGTCAAACAGGGGAGCTATTAAGATAGATTGAATGACTTCCCTCTAATACTGAAGTTACCATGATTCTAGTCAGGCTGTTACAGTATTAAATTAGAAATGATTTGTTGCAGCCAGCAGACAAATGATTCATTTGGATTTAGGTAGTGTTGAGCATTGGTTTTAGTAGTTGGCAGACTATCGAAGAATCAAAAGATTGAGGGAAACAAGATTCCTGTGGTTAGGAAATGGTGAGCTCAAGTAGGTGCCATTGCATTGAATTCGTAATAGATTGGGATGGGGAGAGACCATAAGGCCATAAGACATAGAAGCAGAAATTAGGCCATTTGGCCCATCGACTCTGCTCCGCCATTCAATCATGGCTGATAAGGTGCATCGAGACCTGGATGCCCTTGTACAACAGTCACTGAAAAGAAGCACACAGATGCAGAAGAATGTATGTTGGTCTGCACAGTGAGGGGATTTGATTACAGGAACAGGGATGTCCCACTGCGAACGTACAGGGCACTGGTGAAACTACACCTAGAGTATCGCGCGCAGCTTTGATCTCTTTATTGGAGGAAAGATTTTCTGGCCATGGACAGAGTGTAACAAATATTTACCAAACAGACTCATAGAATCCATACAGTGTGGAAACAGCCCATTTGGCCCCACAGGTCCATGCTGGCCCTCTGAAGACCATCCCAAACCCCCGACTCTTTTCCCGTACCCTACATTTCCCACATCTAACAAACCTAGCCTACACGTTTCTGAACAATTTAGCATGGCCAATTCACCTAAGTTGCATATCGTGGGAGGAAACCAGACCACATGGCAGAAACCCGCAAAGGGAGAATGTGCAAACTCCATACAGACAGTTGCCTTAGGCAGGAATCGAACCCAGGTCTGTGGTGTTGTGAGGCAGCAATGCTAACCACTGAGCCACCATATGCTCTTACCCGCTGTTTGAATTTTGATTCTCTAAATGCTTTAGGAATTTCTTCTGTTAAATTTGTGCTTTCACATTACTAATTTAAGAAAATCCAAGATAAAAGCTTGGAAAACACTTTAATTCTGCTGTTTAAGTAGATCAGTTCTATCTGTGTTTAAGAACTGTAAAATTAGTTCAAATAAGTTTGTCTTTTAGAAGGTTGACAAGCTTTCATTTTTCAGGAATTAATCTCTGCATTTAAATCATATTTTAAGTTATCTGTATATGTCACATGAAAGTCAATGGAAAAATTCAATTCAATTTCTGGGGAAGCAAGGCTAAGATACGATGAAAAATGGTAAGAACTACCTTTAATGGGGTTTAGAAGAATGAGGGGGTTAGATATCATAAAACCTATAAAATTCTAACAAGACCAGATAGAATAAATGCAAGAAGGATGTTCTCAATGATCAAGGAGCCCAGAATTATACGTCACAATCTAAAGATAAAATATTTAGAACTGAAACGAAGATAAATTTTTTCACACAGCGAGTAGTGAGCTTGTGGAATTCTCTGCCAGAGAAAATAGTTGAGGCCAATACATTGAATATTTTTAAGAAGGAGTGAGAAATAGTTCTTAGGGCTAAAGGGATCAAAGGATGAGGGGAGAAAGTGGGAACAGGATACCAAGTTGGTCAGCATGTTCATATTGAATGGTACAGTAGGCTCAAAAGGCTGAATGGCCTCCCTCAGTTCTTTTTCTATGTTTCTATGACAAATTTTTGCCCAGTTTCTCTCAGCTGTCCTTGAGGTGGTGATAACTGCTAACATATGAAAAAGGGGCAAGACAATGCCATTCAGTCCTTCAAACTTGCTCCAACTTGGATAAGGTCATGGCTGATCTATATCAACCACATTTTCTTAATCCCTACACTGAGGTTTAGTTTCATAGACTTTTAGCTGATATCAATCCTTTCCTAAGTGGCCATTGTTCAGGTAGAATTGTGAAGACAGTTGTGACTAAATCATATTTTCTCCTTGCCAGTGATTACATTTCTGATCCACTCCCTCCAAAGAACATGAGTTCTAAGACTCCTGTAGAAGTTGGAGAATTTGAATTCACTTTAGAAAATCTGAAATTTAAAAATAAGGGTTGCAGTAAAATTATTTTGAAATCGATGTATTGTTGAAAAAGTTTAACTTGAACAATGCCCTTTGGTAAAAGAAATCTGATGCCCTTATATTGTCTGGCCAATTTGTGACTCAGTCCCATCCCCATAGCTCATCACTACCCTCTGAAGTAACCAAGCAAGCAATTCAGTGATATCTTCACAAAGAACCACCCCTGCCTTCTTCCCTACCCTGGCATTGGTTTCTATGTGGGTGTTGGTCATGGTCAGTGATTGTACTCCGATGTTCTGTGTTCCATAATTTCCAGACACCGCCTGCCAGATTCACAGAGAGAGAAAGCACAGTGTGTGCCTGGAGCCATGGAGTAACTGTGCCAAAAAAAAATCAATTCACATTTATACATAATACCAGTAACAGGGAAAGCGTCCCAAGACACTTCACAGGAATGTTACCAATCAAAATTTGATGCTAAGCCAAAGGAAGTGATATTAGGACAGAAGACTGAATGTTTGGTTGATGAAGCAGGTTATAAGGCGTGTTTAAAGTTGGCAAAATAGGAAGAGATGCAGGGCTTTAGATTGGGAATTATAGAGCTCAGGGCCTAATTGAGCACAGTGGCATAGTGGCTATGTTATTGGATGAGTAATTCAGAAGCGAGGGTTAATGATCCAAGAGACATAAGCTGGAATCCCATCACTGCGGCTGTGAAATTTAAACTTTATTAAACAAACCTGGAAGCAAAAAGCTAATATCAGTAATGGTGACCAAGAAACTACTGGATTGTGGCATAAGCCCATCTGGTCCATTCCTAGTTTGTCTGGCCAACAGTGTCTCCAGACTCACAGCTATGTTGTTGACTTTTAACGGGAATGGTTTAGGAAACCACTCAACTGTAACAAACCAGAAGAGAATTGATAGTGAGACAAAAGTTGGATGGACCACATGGCACTTGACCCAACAAGATCTCCACTGCCAAGCCCTCCTTACTAACAGAGATAGTAGGAACTGCAGATGCTGGAGAATCTGAGACAACAAGGTGCAGAGCTGGATGAACACAGCAGGCCAAGCAGCATCATAGGAGCAGAAAGGCTGACGTTTCGGGCCTAGACCCTTCATCAGAAATGGGGGAGGGGAAGGTGGTTCTGAAATAAATAGGGAGAGAGGAGGAGGCAGATAGAAGATGGATAGAGGAGAAGATAGGTGGAGAGGAAACAAACAGGTCGAAGAGGCGGGGATGGAGCTAGTAAAGGTGAGTGTAGGTGGGGAGTTAGGGAGGGGATAGGTCAGTCCAGGGAGGATGGACAGGTCAAGGGGGCGGGATGAGGTTAGTAGGTAGGAGATGGGGATGCGGCTTGAGGTGGGAGGAGGGGATAGGTGAGAGGAAGAACAGGTTAGGGAGGCGGGGACGAGCTGGACTGGTTTTGGGATGCAGTAGGGGGGAGGGGAGATTTTGAAGCTTACCTCCTTACTAACAGTTGGGCACTTGCTGTAACATCGGGAGACTGGCCCATGGATTAGTCAAGCAACAGCTTGACACAGACGTAATGTCAGAGTCTCTACTGTCAGGCAAATCCCAGATTTCTCCATTACACTCTTGGCAATGGCTATCCCTCTGGCAGGGCAGACCCACCAGAATTGATGACACATTGAGAGAAAATATCCTGTGAGGGTGTTTCATGCAATAAGCTCAAATGTAAATAAGAAAACTTCCTGTTGATTATCATCTCCTGCTTTCTCTCATATGCTGAGCCAGTCCTCCTCTCCATTGAATGTTAGCTGGAGGAAGGATTGAGAGCAGCAAGGAGCATTTTCAATGTCCATTACCAATGGTGGCTCAGTCACAGCAATATTCACTGATCTGGTTGGGTCAGAATGGATCTAGTAGCTCTGCACTGGGTATCCACCAGGCACTGTGGACCTTAGCAGCAGAATTGTGTTCCACCCCTTGGGCTGCACTCTACAGAAAGCCAAGAACCTGCTGAAAGCACTGAATCCAGCAAAGGCTGACTGCAGGCCTACCGAGCACAAAGGAAGATGGTTGTGGTTGTTGAATATCAAACACCTCAGTACGAATACAGCAAGGTCAGGGTAATTCCCTAGGCCCGGCCATCCATGGAACGTAGGAAATCTTCAACCAAACAAATCTGAAAGAAGGTACGGAAATTTCTTGGAGAGTCCTATGACCTTTCTTCAGAGCTGATGGTATCTGGGAAAAGCTGGTAATTAGCTGAAGACAGGGATTGTGTGGGTGAGGGTGATGGTGGGAGGAAAGAGTGAGTGGATAGGTGGAGATAAGAGTCCAGGAAGAGGGACGACGACAGTTAAGGGGACAAAGGGCTGGATCATAGTATTCTCAGGAGAAAGAAAAGCTGATAATGGGGACAATAAGTAGGTTTCAGTTAGGTTGGATTTTTGAAGGAAGTCCATGTCATGGCAGAGCCTGGAATGTAGGTGTGTGTAAAGGACATGGAAGATGGTGTTCATGCTCTAAAGCTATGGAATTCTATTTTGAGTTTGGAGGGCTGCAGTCGAAAATGAAATATTGTTCTTCCAGCTTGCACTAATCTTTGCTGGAGCACTGCAGCAAGCTTGAGACAGAGATGTTGGCCAGAGAACACAATGGGGTGTGTTGAATGGCAGCCAACTGGAAACTGAGGGTCATTGATGAGGACAGAATGTAAGTGTTCCAACAAAGCAGTCACCCAGTCTGCATTTCGTCTCCCCAGCACTTGTATTTCACTCAACCTAGTCTGCTGTTTCTGCTGCTCACAACGTAGTCTCCTCTACACTGGGGAGGAAAAATAACGGTGACTCTCAAAGTAAATGGGAGTTGAAATGGTCCTGATACTTTAATCAAATTGTCTAGTCTTAAACTGACACCTTTCTGATTTCCATGTTCAGTAGCTTGCAGAGCCAGCAGCGCATCAGACTAAATGGAGGAAAATGAATGATTTTCCAAGGCACTCTCATCCACCAAGTAATATTGAGAAGATTTATATTTTTGCATCCATTGTTCTTTTGTTCTCAGGATTTTAGTTCCTGAAGTTACAAACTGAATCACAATGTTAAATATTTATCATAACAAAGCAGAGCTGAGTTTCTGTTAATAATAAAAGAAAAAGTCTTGACAATGATGGATTGTGCCAATTCCTTTTTAAAAGGAGAAAGTGCGAGTTACTATTTTATAATAAGTTTGATTTTTCGTAGCAACTGGTTTATCAATTATGGATTTTAAATGGGCCTCCTGTTCCATTTGACAGATAAAATTAAATTCATAAGAAATTATTAAATAAGATACTTCAATGATTGTGTGAACAAAATGTTTATTAACTGTTTAGTTATTTCCCCTCAACAATATAAATGTCCTATCTTTGTTGTATCTTTGGGGTTATGACTGGATATTAAGTTTGCCTCTTCTATATCGTACGGTCAATGGTAAAAGCTGACAATCTGTGATGGTAAGAGCTTGAGATGCCTGTAAACAACTGAGTTTTCACCTCAAAATGACCCGATGCACTGGCATCTGGAGGGTCAATTTGGATATTTGTTCGGGTTGCCTTGACCACCAAAAACAAGATCCAACCTGGCTACATCCTGCCAATCAATATCCACTCAAATGTTGGCAGAGTGATGGCAGCAACAGTTAGCTGATGTCCACACCTTGACACACAGAAAATGAAATAAAACTCCTCATTTATTTTTCCATCCCTTACCCAAAGCAGACCAAGTAATCTTCAGTACTGCCAAGAAGAAAAGGTTAGATTTATACAACTTTTTTCACTAACTCATGCTGTCCTGAAGTCCTTTGCAGCCATTGGAGTGCTTTTTGAAGTTCAGCCACTCTTGTCAGTGCAGTTAAATTATGCACAGCAAGATCCCACATAAGCAGGCGGATACTGGCCAGCCTGTTTGTTTCAGTGATGTTGTTTGAGGGATACATGTCGGCCAGGACACTAGGGAGATCTCCCTTGATCTTCTTCTAATCCTGCCATGAGATCTTCTACATTCAACTGCGGGTGAGCTGCTTATTTCCCATTCCAAAGGCTGCACCTCTGACCGTGTAGCACTCTCTCAGCGCTACACTGAATTGTCAGCACTGGATTTTGTGTTGATATCTCTAGAGTGGAGCTTGAATCTGACAGCTTTATGACTCAGAGCAGAAAGTGTTCACCCTAACACTAAAGTGCGAGCCTAACCATAATGTTACTGAGACTTGACTGACTCCGTACTTGTACGTAAGCAGAGATCAGAAAGCACAGCCTGAGTAAATATTAGTCTGTATGGACTGCGACTACATTAGTTATTACCAAGTCAGCTCTTGAGGGAAGCTCATATGTTTTATTTGCACTGCAATTTATTGATTCAAATATCTCTGCTGAGTTGGGATTTTCTGCATGAAAACCTGTATGTTTACGTAATTCAAACTTGAAGTTTCCAAGGCAATGTTTCAATTAATTTATGTCCTCATTATGATAAGCGATGTCAGTCTATTGTGCACATTTTGCACTTTCTTCACAGACGTCAGGCACTGGAATTAGAATAAAACTCTTAAGATCTGAGCCTGGGTAGAATCGTAGACAATCGGCCAGACCTCAGCAGTTTGTATTCTTGCCCCATTCTAGGGCTACCATTCTAGAGACTTGAATTGTCAAAGGTTCACAGTTCAGTGAAGGACTGGGTGAGTGTTGCGCAGTCACAGGCAACACCTTCCAGATGAGACTGTAAACTGATTCCTCTCAGGTAGATGGAAAGTGTCCCGTGTATTTACCCAAAGAACAGTAACAAAGAGTTCTCTCTAATTTTCTGGGCCAATAATTACAACTCAGCTGCGTCACTGACTCAGATTATCTGCTCAACGTCTCATTGATGCTTTTGGGATCTCACTGTGCAAATTGATTGCTCCTTGTTTACAAACTTGCTTCATCGGCTGAGAAGTGCTTTGGGGCAGCCTGAGTTTGAGAAAGGCACAATAAAAATGTGAGCATTTCTTTGTTTATAAAAGGGATTTGCAGCCCACTCCAGTTCTACTCAATCATGCCCACATTCATGGTGAGGCAAAGAGAGTGGGAGATGGACCTGAAGCCAGTGTTGTTGTTTGAGAGAACATGTTAGGCAACAGAGGAGAAAACACAGAAAGATCCCAAGTTTGAACCAAGGTCACAGCGAACCCTTGGACTCGTGGACAAAGTGGGGGTGGGGGGAGCAGAAAAGGAACCTGATTGGGTGGTCCATTTTGACAAAAGGTATCAAATACACCAGGCTGTCTTGTAGCTTCTCTTTGAGGGGCCGACATATTAGTCCCATATTAGCTATGTGGGCATGCTGGAAGGAGTCTATTCATATAAGCAAAGACAGAAGGCTTTTAGGAAATAAATGCAGGCCCAATTGGAAAACAGTCACCTTAAAACCAGAGATTTGTTGCTTTCATGCTCAATACATGTTGACCTTTTATTAGCAGTGTTTTGTTTGCACAGTATATTTCTCTCACAAAACCTCCGAACCTAGCTGAAAGGAGTAAACCTTTGGTAATTATTCTATCCATAGTCATTCATCACAGTTTCCACAAAATGTAACCTGGCAGCTCAAAACTGATCGATTCTTAGTCACACTGGGTCCTGCTAAACTGCAATGTTGACCCTTGACAGGCCAAGGTTAAAACGTTCAAAATTAACATCCAAATGCCTAAAAAAAAATGATCTTGCTGCATGCCTGGATGTTACGTAGTTGAAAACCAGCTCCGATTAACAACACCCAGCTGTTGTTGTAACTGTGTGTTAAACATTCAAACCTTTCTGATCAGCATCTCGCCAAACCGCTTCACTGTCACTGATGTTAACCTGAGACATACCACTAGAGGGAGGCCTTTGCCATTGTTTTGAAGACGATATAGTTATTTTTGAACATTAATCTGCTTTTTTATTTTTACTCATAGGGTCATTTTGTTGTGAAGTTCCGTCTAGTTTGGTACTGAGTCATGTTGACTAGAGGAGACCCAACAGGAGATCATCTCAAGCCCTTGGGCCTGTTTTGCCATTCACTGATCCATACCTTCACACTATAGCTCACCTCAATTCTGGAACATTTAATCAGAGATAGTAGGAACTGCAGATGCTGGAGAATCCGAGACAACAAGGTGCAGGGCTGGATGAACACAGCAGGCCAAGCAGCATCGTAGGAGCAGAGAGGCTGACGTATTGGGCCCAGACCCTTCATCAGAAAAGGGGGAGGGGAAGGGGGTTCTGAAATAAATAGGGAGAGAGTGGGAGGCGGATGGAAGATGGATAGAGGAGTCGAGCAGTTTCAGGGCCGAAGAGATTACGAGAGAGTTGCAGTGGGAGAGAGATCCCTTAAGGTTTGTCCGGAGGGAGAAGGGTAACTTCTTCAGGTTAGGCATCCTTAGAAGGGGCTTCGCAGTGGGGTTAAAATTGAATCAGAGATAGTAGGAACTGCAGATGCTGGAGAATCCGAGACAACAAGGTGCAGGGCTGGATGAACACAGCAGGCCAAGCAGCATCGTAGGAGCAGAGAGGCTGACGTTTCGGGCCTAGACCCTTCATCAGAAAAGCCTTTTCTGATGAAGGG
>NW_025973589.1:0-8972 GCF_021869965.1 Rhincodon typus
CTGGATGAGGGCGTAGAAGGATGGGTTAGTAAATTTGCAGATGACACTAAAGTCGGTGGAGTTGTGGATAGTGTGGAAGGATGTTGCAGGTTACAGAGGGACATAGATAAGCTGCAGAGCTGGGCTGAGAGGCGGCAAATGGAGTTTAATGCAGAAAAGTGTGAGGTGATTCACTTTGGAAGGAGTAACAGGAATACAGAGTACTGGGCTAATGGTAAGATTCTTGGTAGTGTGGATGAGCAGAAAGATCTTGGTGTCCATGTGCATAGATCACTGAAAGTTGACACCCAGTTTGATAGCGTTGTTAAGAAGGCGTACGGTGTATTAGGTTTTATAGGTAGAGGGATTGAGTTTTGGAGCCATGAGGTCATGTTGCAGCTGTACAAAACTCTGGTGCGGCCGCACTTGGAGTATTGCGTACAGTTCTGGTCACCGCATTATAGGAAGGATGTGGAAGCATTGGAAAGGGTGCAGAGGAGATTTACCAGGATGTTGCCTGGTATGGAGGGAAGGTCTTATGAGGAAAGGCTGAGGGACTTGAGGCTGTTTTCGTTAGAGTGAAGAAGGTTAAGAGGTGCCTTAATAGAAACATTCAAGATGATCAGAGGATTAGATAGGGTGGACAGTGGGAGCCTTTTTCCTTGGATGGTGATGGCTAGCACGAGGGGACATAGCTTTAAATTGAGGGGTGATAGATATAGGACAGATGTCAGAGGTAGGTTCTTTACTCAGAGAGTAGTAAGGGCGTGGAATGCCCTGCCTGCAACAGTAGTAGACTCGCCCACTTTAAGGGCATTTAAATGGTCATTGGATAAACATATGGATGATAATGGAATAGTTTAGGTTAGATGGGCTTCAGATTGGTTTCACAGGTCGGCACAACATCGAGGGCCGAAGAGCCTGTACTGCACTGTAATGTTCTATGTTCCATGTGTGTGTGTGTGCGTGCGTGTGTGTGTGTGAGAGCACGTGTGTGCTTGTGTGTGAGCGCGCGTGTGTGTATGCATGTTTGTGTGTGCGTGCGTGTGCGTGTGTGTGTGTCTGTGTGTGTGTGTCCGTAGTCAGTGTCTGCACAGGAACACAATAGGAAACAGTGACTGGGCTGGAATTGGGAATCTCGGAGTTGCTGGGAGTTGGGAGGGAGCTGGAAGTGAAGTGGATCTTGCAGTGACCCTGACGAAATGTTTGTTACTCACAGACATTGGCCGTTCCTTTGGGGATAGGGAGATAGGAGCCTGCTCTCCACGGCCGCCCTTGGAAACCATTTCTGCAGCTTTCACAATCCTGGCCTGTTGTGTTATGTTCACATTGACAGCTCAGCCTCTCGTTCTCCAAGATACAGTTGTTGGCATGAAGATGACACTTACACCTGGGAACAGACAACAACGAGCTGCTTCAGAACGTGCTCAGCAACTTGGTTCGAGAAAAGACTCTGTGCAGAGGCTCTCTGTGTCTCTTTGAGCAGCCAACAACAACACCATTTCCCTCACTGACTCACATTCACAGCAGCAGACAGGCCTGGTGCTCATTGTCTGTCTACTCAGTCATCATCAGACCCTCAGCAACAACAACAACAACTGCAGGGCAGGAGTGAGTATCATCACCAACTCAAATACCCTAGGCCCACAAAGAAAGACCCTGCATTTATATAGCACCTGTCACAAACTCCAGGTGTCTCCTTGCATTGCAAGCTCTTTAGCACATGCTCTTCCAGAGGGGCCATGGAAATGCCAGTTGTTGTTGTAGTTTCCTGCTGCTCTGAAAGGAAGCTTGTACATTTATATAGCACCATTAACAGAGTAAACGATCCCAAGGTGCTTTCCAGGAGGAATTATCCAGTGAGGCAATCCATCACAACGGACCCCAGAGTTTAAAAGCCAGGCAGGAAAACACACCAACGCTTCATCAGAGGCTGCACTGAGGATGTTACCAAGCACGGTAACGAAACGTCTGCAGAACAACAAACCAGCTCGGCGAGCAACCAACCTCAACACCCACAACCCGAGCTACAGATCTACTCCAAAACCTCAGAGGAATTATCAAACCTGATTTGACATTGAGCCACAGGAGGAATTATTGAGAGAGGTGACCATAACCCTGGCCAAAGCGGGCAGTTTACAGAGAATCACAATGTCAGGGGGAGAGAGGTGGTGAAGCAGCGAGGTTTAGGGAGGGAACAGCACAGCCCAGGCACCAGGCAGCTGAAGGCAGGGCTGCCAATATTGAGTGAGGCCTTCACAGTTGGTGTGCAATCGTGTCCTTCAGAGGATTAAAAAAATCCAGAAAGAGTCTGATCCAGACAATCATCCAAGTGAACCTGCAAACTCACATCCATCCCAATGTATTCCTGCTGTGTTTGAGTTCCTCTCCTGTGTAACACTGAGAGACAGTCCATTGTGTGGAAGGTGCTATAGAGAGGCTCATTGTTGTTGTTTAATAGATGTGATTTAGTGAGGGCCCAAGTGTTTCAGTGTGTGAACAGTTTGCTCAGTGAGTCTGTGCTGATAATATCCAGTCAATCTTTAACTCCGCACAAAGCTTCCGAATCTGTAGACCGTCCCCTGCACATTTTACAAATTGGCAGTTCTGGGTATATTTTACTAAACTAAGCAAAATGCAGACAGTTCCTTGGAGGCAGTTGAAGGGCAGCATCAACATTTTACTGCTGCAGTTCTCTAATTAGTGCTTGAAGTTTCTCCCGCACTAAAACCTCGAGTGAGTCTCCCAGAAGCTGACTCTAGAATAATGAACTAATGGTTACCAGCCCTGGAGAGAGTGAGATGGTGGGGTGAAGGGTTCACTGTTCCAGACTGAATGTAGGTTCCACACACAGGGAAGCATTCTGTCAGAAAAGTCCCCAACATCAGCAACAGCTTTCAGTAATTAAACAGGAACATTACGGGAAAACGGAGCGACAGGGAGCGGGATAAACTGAATAGAACTCTCATGGAGCTAGGACTGAGGGGCTGATTGGCCTTCCCCAGTGCTGCCTGATTCTGTGACGAGATTGGGGATTGGCTGTGAGGAGAGGGCCATGGGAGATGTCCTAATGCCTAGCCTGTAGTCACACTCCTTCAGGGAACCTAGTACAGGGACACAGGGCACTGCTGATTGACTAGGGGAAGCATCACAATCCATCCCTGTGAAAACACAACACTTACCAAGGGCTCACATCAGCTGCTCTGATCAAAGGGAGAAAAAGGAGCAGAGGGATCTTGGGGTTCAAGCCCATAGCTCCCTGACAGTGGCCACAAAAGTAGATAAGGTGGTAAAGAAGGCATGTGGCATGCCTGGCTTTATTGGCCAGGGAGTTGAGTGCAAGAGTCAGGATGTCATGTTGCAGCTATATAAGACTTGGGTTAGGCCACACTTAGAGTATTGTGTTCATTTCTG
Source organism: Rhincodon typus (assembly GCF_021869965.1). Lineage (NCBI taxonomy): Eukaryota > Metazoa > Chordata > Chondrichthyes > Orectolobiformes > Rhincodontidae > Rhincodon > Rhincodon typus. Next base: position 3,394 of record NW_025973589.1, read on the forward strand.
ATCACCGCATTACAGGAAGGATGTGAAGGCTTTGGAGTGGGCGCAGAAGAGGTTTACCAGGATGCTGCCTGGATTAGAGGGTATGAACGATAAGGAGAGGCTAGAAAAACTCAGGTTGTTTTCTCTTTGAGTGGCAGAGGCTGAGGGGAGACTTGATAGAAGTTTATAAAATTACGACATGCATAGATAGTGGTGACAGTCAGAATCTTTCTCCCAGAGTTGAAACATCTAAAACTAGGGGAATGCATTTAAGGTGAGAGGGGAAAAGTTCAAAGGAGATGTGGGGGGCAAGTTTTTTACACAGAGAGTGGTAGGAGTCTGGAACACGCTGGCAGCAATGGTGGTGGGGGCAGATATGAAAGGGGCATTTAAGAGACTTTTAGGTAAGTACGTGCATATGGAAGGAATGGAGGGATATGGACCAAGGGCAGGCGGAAGGGGTTAGTTTAATTTGGGCTGAATGGCCTGTTCCTGTGCTGTACAGTTCTATGTTCTATGTCCTATCTATGTTCTATGAGTAATCTGTGATCCTCTCAGAAACTCCCAGAGTGACCCAATCCAGATGTCAGCCCTGAGAGGGGGACTCCAGATGTTTGATCATCCAGCACCCTCCAGACATTGGCCCTGGGAGATTATCCCCGAGGTGTGAACCCCAACAATTTCCCTTAAGGTTTTCCACAAACACTGAATGTGTTGGTCTTTGGTAATGTCATTTCCCAACGTTAGCCTATAGGATGCCTTCCAGATGTTTCTAACCAGACAGTCACCCCAGGATTATTCCCAGGGATTGGGGATCAGGATGTTCCAGGACCCAGCAGCCTCCAGATGTTAATATGAGACAGTAATTACCCTTTCAATGTTAATCCTGAGTATCCCCAAGATGGAGACCCCAATGCCAACATGATGGTCACCCCAATGGCCACCAGATGGTGACCCTGATGCCACACCTCCACAAATGATCCCTGGATATTTCTTGCAGACATTTCCCCCCAGATATTCCCCCCAGATGTTATTCTCAGATGTTTCCTCCACATGTTAGGCCCCAGATGTTACCCCTACTATTTCCCTGAGATATTCCCTCCGATATACCTTACAGGTAATCCCCCTCCAGATGTTGCCTTGATATCCTCCTTTTATTCCCCCAGATGTTATCCTGGGTGTTGCCCCAGATGATTCCCCAAGATACCCCCACATATTTCCCCCAGATGTTGCCCCTGATATTCCCCACAGATATTTCCACCAGATTTTGCCCCTAGATCTTGCTCCTGGTGTTTCCCCCAGATATCCCCCCGATATTCCCCCCAAATATCCTCCCGATATTCCCCCCAGATATCCCCCGATATTCCCCCCAGCTGTTGTCCTTGATATTCACACAGATGTTATCCCAGATGTTGCCCCAGATATCCCTCTGATATTCCCCCAGACATCTGCCTACACTCCCCCCAGATGTTGCCCCTGATATCCCCTGATATTTCCCCCAGATGTTGCCCCTGATATACATACAGATGTTACCACAGATGTTGCCCCGATTCCCTCCTGATATTCCCCCAGATGTTGCTCCTGGTGTCCCCCAGATGTTGACCCTCATATCCCCTCCAGATATCCCCTGACATTCCCCCCAGATGTTGCCCCCGATAGACACACAGATGTTACCCCAGATGTTGCCCCTGATTTCCCCTGATATGCTACTGAGATGTTGCCCCTGGTATCCCCCAGATGTTGATCCTCATATCCCCTCCAGACATCCCCCCGACATTCCCCCCAGATGTTGCCCCCAGTGCAGTGGCGGAGGGTTGTGAAGGTCTCACCTGCCCCTGATGTCCAGGTTGGAGATGGCATAGAAGTACCTGGAGAGGTTGTGAGGGTCGACACTGGTGGGGCCAGTAGCAGGCCGAAGGAGCCGCAGCCTCAGGTCAGTCACAGTGAAGAAGTCCCTCAGCTCCTTGGTAGTGTCCAAGCGGCTGTACAGGGAGGCCATATCACGGAGCCAGGGTCCCCCAAACAGGGCAAACCGCGCCTGGATCTCAAAACGCACCGTCTTCTCCAGCTTCCACACATAGCCCCGAGAATACTCCTCAGTGCAGATAATGTCCAGAACGGAAGCGACACTCAGATCCCGCGCCCTCCGAGATTCCATGCCAAAGGAGCTGATGCAGTCAGCTGCGTAGAACTGGTATGGGTGCCATGTTCGTCCATGATCGAGCGATTTCTCCAGCACCATCTGCTCTGGCCGGCCTGACTCAAAGGTGATGATAATATCCTCGGTCAGCTCGATGCTCTTACCCCAGGACAGGGTCAGATTGACCACCAGAGGCTCCGGGAACTGCCTCCATGAGACACTTTGCCAAAAGGTGTTTGGGACCCGGCCCTCATCATCCACCATTAGCTCGGGCGGGTGTGCGAGCTCAGGCGTGCGAGCGTCACACTCATTGTTGCACATGTACGGGTTCTCCTGGAAACAGCAACCAGAACGGCACGGCGTTAGGTACGGGGTAAAGCTCCCTCTACGCTGTGTCCCCCATCAAACACTCCCAGGGACAGGGACAGCACGGGGTTAGGTACGGAGTAAAGCTCCCTCTATACTGTTCCCCCCATCAAACACTCCCAGGACAAGGACAGAACGGGCTTAGGTACGGGGTAAAGCTCCCTCTACACTGTCCCCCCCATCAAACACTCCCAGGGACAGGGACAGCATGGGGTTAGGTATGGAGTAAAGCTCCCTCTATACTGTTCCCCCCAACAAACACTCCCAGGGACAGGGACAGAACGGGGTTAGGTACAGAGGAAAGCTCCGTCTACACTGTCCCCCCCATCAAACACTCCCAGGGCAGAGACAGCACGGGGTTAGATACAGAGTAAAGCTTTCTCTACACCCTGTTCGATAGCAGGAATAACCATTCCCTGTAATGATGTCCAGGTAAAAGCTGAATGATTGTGTGTGTACTTTATCAGACTGCACTGTGGAGTGGACAGTTAGACAGCTACAGAGTGGCATTGCTGCTGTGCTGGAGATGGATGTCAGCTCTCTGACTAAACATAGCTTCACACCATAAAATATTAACAGACAGGAATTATAAAACAGCACAGGATTGGGAAAAGAGATCTTCAATCTCATGTTGTCCTCACTGGGAATCTTTCCCTGTCTCTGAGTGATTCCCCATCACAATACAAATATCGGAAACAGGAACAGGAGGAGGCCATTCAGCCTCTTGATCATGACCTTGGGGTTTCACCCCCACATTTCACCCCCCCCGGCTGTCTCTCAATTCCCAGAATCTGCCAAAATCTCTCAGCCCCAGACTAACATCGATATAATGATGGAAATGGCTGAACCCCACTGTGAGGGAGTTTCCACACATTAACAACACTCTGAGGGAAGGACTTTTTCTTTACCTCACTCTGAATGATTGGACCCTGATCCTAAGAGTGGATCCAGCTTTTTGATTTGCTTCCCAGTGGAAAAGTCTCTCAGCAGCTGCCCAATCAAATTGCTGCAGAATCCTTTATGTTTCAACAAGATCCCCTCTCGGTCTTTAAACTCCAGAGAACATTGATTGAAGTTCCTTATCATTGGACAACACACTCAAGCCACTGACCAAGCAGGTGTCCCTTCCCTGGAGCTCTTCCAAGTCCAGGTCCAGCCCGCTCCCCCCGCCTTTTAATCTGGAGAGCAGCACTGGACACAGAGTTCCAGCTGTAGCCTCACCAACTCCCGGCTCAACTGTAGCAAGACTCCTTCAGCCCTTTATTCCATCCCCTTCATCGTAAATTCTACGTTATTTGTCTTCCTCATGCTATCTTTCTGTGTTCTTTCATGACAACACCCAATCCTCTCAGAACATCAAGTTTCACACTTTAAAAAATACTTGTCTTTTCTATCCTTATGACATCACATCCCCCTGTTAAACTCTATTGGCAATTTTGTGGCCCACTCACTGATGCTCTCGATATCTACTTGCAGCCTCTCTGTGTGCTACCCACAGCTTATCTTTCCAACCAGCTTTGTGTTAATGGTAAACATCAATACATTACTCTCGGTGTCTTCATTTCAATAATCAATATCGATCAGAAATAGCTGAGGCCCCAGCACTGATCCCTATCACACTCCAGTCCTCACATCCTGACAATTTCAAAATGCCCCGTTTATTCGCACTCTCTGCTTTCTGTCTGTTAACCATTCCTTCATTGCAGACTAATATATTACCTGTAACTCCATGAGTCCTTTTCTGTCCTGTTAAATGATTATGTGGCAATGTACTGGCCTTGTTGGAAATCATTTTCCATGACATTTACTTGCTCCCCTTCACCTACCTTTCCCAGCTACTCCCGAAGAACACTCTAATAGGGTGTCCCTATTGTAAAAACATGTTGATTTGTTCAAACGAATGTCTGTTTTTCGAAGTGCATCATCAGCAGGTAAGAATAGAATCTGGTGTTCTCCCAATAACTGATGTCAGAAATTTTTTTTTTCCCCCTGAACTCGAACCATTTTCTCCCACATCATTCTCTGAGCCATGTGTTTATCTCTTTAATCTTGTTGACCCTGTGTCTATTTGCTCGTGGCTCAGATAGTAATCTGGAGATTATTTCTTTTCTCTCCCACCAGGAACATACCGATCTGGCCAATTGAATGGTTACAAGCAAAATCAGTTATTAGCATTGCTGACAGCAAAAGGTGGGGGTGTGAGGTAGGGAGAGGGGGAGGCGAATAAATCAGAATGGAGTTGGAGGGGAGGATACAGCACTTAATCTCCCACGGTGCCCACCACTCTCTAAAAACAACAAGAGCATGGATGGACACCATGTGCTCCTTCCCCAAGGACACACAGGTTCGAATGAAACTGCAGAAGAGGGGCAGATACTCAGCAGGAATGACACCCTTCACAGCCCACTGCCTGGGCCTGTTAATCCGGAGATTATTACCTTCTTGGTTCTGCTTTGTAATTTAGCCCCGAGCTGCTCACATTCCCTCAACAGAACACTCTCCTCTTTCTACCTGTATTGCTGGTGTGTGCAGGCATCGCGATGGATTCAGAGCTGTAAAGGTACAAACTGAGACATCCTGAGGATGAGATACACTGCTCCTCCCAATATCAGTAACAGAGCGTATCAGCACAAACTCCTTTTGGAAATGATCAGAGCTCCCCTGTTCAGGCTGACACTGTGTAAAGGGCTGTTGCAGTAACCAATAAAACCAATGTCTGTGATAAAGGTGGAGAGGGTGGCAATAGAGAGAGATAATTGAGATAAATGAATCTACAATTGCTGCAGCATTGACTGAAGGCTTTAGGTACAGCTGCATATTGGAATAGATTATTTTTAATTCCCGTGTAAATTGAATCAACTGAATGTTACAGACAGAAGCCTGAAGCTGTGTCAATTCTGAATGATTTCTCCAACACTTCAGATCTGAAGGGCTCCTGAATTACACTGCACTCTGTATACAATAACCAGTCCTGTGACCCAGAGTTACAGCTAACAGCTTGATAAAATGTTGCTGTTTCAACAAACAGGAATTTCGAAGGGAATCAATGCTGGGAGTGAGCTGTGACCCCACACTGGGAGAGTGGGGACAGACT
>NW_025973590.1:0-4302 GCF_021869965.1 Rhincodon typus
AGGCCTGAAACGTCAGCCTTCCTGCTCTTATGATGCTGCTTGGCCTGCTGTGTTCATCCAGCTCTACACCTTGTTCTCTCTGAGAGTCACTCTCTGCCCCTACTACCAACCCCCCTTCTCCATGCCACAGCCTAACCATCACTCACTAGTGCTCTAGGTCCTGTGATGATCCTGACTCCTCAGTGGATACATTGTTGGCGGTGACCACCATCTCTAATTGTCTGGCAGCTCCTGGGAGGCAGGATCTCCTGCCTAAGGTCCTTGATCCCAGGAAAGATCAACTGTTGCTAAGTTAAGTTCTCGAGTGGCACTTAGCTTTGTGAGCTTTCTTCGAAACAGACAATGTGAGCTATTGCCAACAGGCAATCCTCTCTCCCCTGCATTAAATTTAATCTAAAATTTGTATTCAATGTTTCTGCTGTTTAGTTCACTGTTGTCCTAGGTTTTGTATTATCTGCAAGTATTGAACTTACCCCACACACACAAGCCTCCAAGCCGTTGATATATATGTGAAAGAGCAATTATCTCAATACCAAACCGTTACACTGTTTCGGTGAACAACTGTTCAGCATTACTATTTCAATTCCTGCTGCCACTGTCCTTTAAAGCCCAAGCACTTCATCTGGTTGGAAGGTGAAACTATTTCCTCTGCGGAATCCAAGGGCACAATCTACAAATTGGAGCAAGGCCATGTTGAAGTGCAATAAGAAAGCATTTTTGCACACAAAGCGTAGTGCAAATGCAAAAGTCTCACCTCAAAAGGCTGTGGATACTGAATACGTTGAAGCTATATGCAGAGAAGTTTCCAGGACCACAGGACATAATGTCAGAGTAAGGGGTCACCCATTTAAGGCAGAGATGACAGGGAATTTCCTTTCTGAGGCTAGTGAATCTGTGGAATTTTTTACCACGGAAGGTCATCAAAGCTGGTTCATTAAGTCCAAGATAGACAGATTTTTCATCAGTAAGAGAATCAAGAGTTATGGGGATAAGGCTGGAAAACGGAGTTGAGGATTATCAGATCAGCTATGATCGCATTGAATGGCAGAGTCGATACAATGGACTGAATGGCCTTCTTCTGCTCCTATGTTTATGGTCTTTAAAGATTCAAGGTAACTGAGTTTTATCGATAAAGAATGATGAGCAAATGAAATTGAGGGCTGTTTCAGATATGACGTAACAGAATAATTTAACAGGTTTGAAGGGCTGAATGGCCTACTTCTGTGCCAAATGACCAGTCTAATTCTGATCTGGTAGAAACAATTAATGTGACACTTCAAGGAATAAAGGGTTGGCTTTTGCATTAAAAGAGTATTTTCCATTTGCTGGTGATGACAGAGATGGAGGCTGTGTGTAATAGTCCACAGCAAACTCTCATTTCCTTTTTAACTTCATGGCTTCTTCACTCTTGCTACATAATCATAAAGTTCCCCTGTAGCTGGAAGCATTTAGGAGAAAAGGTGTGGGGTTTTTCTTCACTAACTTTGAACACTTCTCGTTTATTAGCTACGGCACAATTGTACAAAGTGATGGATTGAAAGCAGGGCAGTTGGACACGCAACAAAACCTTCAGGAATAAGTCCAATGAACATTGGCAAGCTGAGAGCAAACAGTCACCTTTTGAATGCCACTGACCAACTTAGCCAGAAGCAGTTTGTAGGCATTCGCAGCTAGACCAAACTAAAGCTGGCAGCTGGAGGCTCAATGAAGGAAATCCCATTGTTTTTTTCTCTCCTTTGATGAACAACAGGGATTTGCCAAGCCCACAGACTAGGGGAAACCCGTGACTCATCCATCAGTTGTGACTCCTTGTTTGTGACTCATGGCTGAGTACCATGCTGGCACTATTTAAATATTGAATAATGGTCTTATTCAGAGTAAGAAACGCTGAAATCAGAATTTCTAACCCCTGCCTATGACTCCATGTTTGCCAGACCTGCTGCCAAAGTACATACCACTCTAATAACTAGCCTGGCCGCCAAGAATGAATGGGCTTAGGTCAGCCATTCATTCACACTCAGTCCAATTTCAATGACTTCAATCAATTGGGTAACTATGTGTATAATTAATCAGATGACCAAGCTGAACCTCCCCCACTCTCAGCAGGTAGGATAAACTGAAGCTGGGTCTATAGGATTATAATCCATAAATATTTTGCTACATTTTGCAATAATAAATCAGTTAGTATAATTTCCAAGTAAAATGTGTAAATAACATGTATCATACTTTTTTCCCCATCTTTCTAAGACCCAAAAATCGAACTGGGCAGAACACTTTTCTCAGACACTAAATGGTGTCCTAAGCTTCAGTAAGGAAGCAGAAAGCACATGTTGATTGTAAGCTGGTAGTACATCCCCCTCATATATATACCTTTTTATTATTATTTACACAATGAGATAGAGGATGTTCAGTCTCAGGGTCTCACTGCACAATTGGTTTGCTTGAGGCAAGTGGCACTGGATGACCTCAGAAAAACCAGGTCTACACGCACCCTAACTGATGATTTGTTTCCGACCGCAGCCAACATGATAAGTTTTTAAAATATACTTCATTGAACACAGTGAAATTTTCATTTCCATCTGAGCTGACATTTTGGAGAGAGCAGCTATTCAGGGTTCCATTTTGTCAAAGACTATTATGGATGCGGTGATTTGATTGTACCTGGAGGGAAGGAGGAGCATTAGACACCAGGAGGGGACTTTGTGGGAGGCATTATCCTTTGGCATCCACAGGATAAGATCTTCCAACCTGCAGTTCGTATGAAGCTTAGTAGATCGCAGCTGCTGAGCCTCTCAAAGGGGGCTCTCAATTGAGGTCTTTCACATCATTGTCAATATAGTTCTTGGGGTTACAGCGGTGAGAAATTTTTATGCTTTAATGTTCTTCCAAGAAGTCAACCTTGTCTCGTTAATAGTAATTGAATCAGAGATGACACGTTCAAGAATCACTCGAAAGAGTTAAACAGAAAGGTATGTTACTTAAATGAACTGCACTGTCAGAGGCACTGTCACCGTTAGAGACACTGTCACTGTTAGACGCACTTTCACTGTTAGAGGCACTGTCACTGTTAGAGGCACTGTCACCGTTAGAGGCACTGTCACTGTTAGACGCACTTTCACTGTTAGAGGCAGTGTCACTGTTAGAGGCACTGTCACTGTTAGAGACACTGTCACTGTCAGAGGCACTGTCGCTGTTAGACGCACTGTCACTGTTAGACGCACTTTCACTGTTAGAGGCGCTGTCACTGTTAGAGGCACTGTCGCTGTTAGAGGCATTGTCACTGTAAGACGCACTGTCGCGGTTAGACATGCTGTCACTGTTAGAGGCACTGTCACTGTTAGAGGCACTGTCACTGTCAGAGGCACTGTCACCGTTAGTGGCACTGTCACTGTTAGACGCACTGTTACTGTTAGACGCACTGTTACTGTTAGAGGCACTGTCACTGTTAGAGGCACTGTCGCTGTTAGATGCACTTTCACTGTTAGAGGCACTGTCACTGTTAGATGCACTGTCGCTGTAAGATGCACTGTCGCTGTAAGATGCACTGTCGCGGTTAGACATACTGTCGCTGTTAGAGGCACTGTCACTGTTAGAGGCACTGTCACAGTCAGAGGCACTGTCACTGTTAGAGGCACTGTCACTGTTAGACCCACTGTCACTACTAGACGCACTTTCACTGTTAGACGCACTGTCACTGTTAGAGGCACTGTCACTGTTAGATGCACTGTCACTGTTAGAGGCACTGTCGCTGTTAGACCCACTGTCGCTGTTAGAGGCACTGTCACTCTTAGAGACACTGTCACTGTTAGACGCACTGTCACTGTTAGAGGCACTGTCACTGTTAGAGGCACTGTCACTGTTAGACGCACTGTCACTGTTAGAGGCACTGTCACTGTTAGAGGAACTGTCGCTGTTAGGGGCACTGTCACTGCTAGACGCACTGTCACTGTTAGAGGCACTGTCACTGTTAGACCCACTGTCACTGCTAGACGCACTTTCACTGTTAGAGGCACTGTCACTATTAGAGGCACTGTCGCTGTTAGACGAACTTTCACTGTTAGAGGCACTGTCACTGTTAGAGGCACTGTCGCTGTTAGAGGCACTGTCACTGTTAGAGGCACTGTCACTGTTAGAGGCACTGTCGCTGTTAGAGGCACTGTCGCTGTTGGAGGCACTGTCACTGTTAGAGGCACTGTCACTGTTAGAGACACTGTCACTGTTAGAGGCACTGTCACTGTTAGAGGCACTGTCACTGTTAGAGGCACTGTCGCTGTTAGAGGCACTGTCGCTGTTAGAGGCACT
>NW_025973590.1:4402-5398 GCF_021869965.1 Rhincodon typus
AGGCACTGTCGCTGTTAGAGGCACTGTCACTGTTAGAGGCACTGTCGCTGTTAGAGACACTGTCACTGTTAGAGACACTGTCGCTGTTAGAGGCACTGTCGCTGTTAGAGGCACTGTCGCTGTTAGAGACACTGTCACTGTTATAGGCACTGCCACTTTTAGAGGCACTGTCACTGTTAGAGACACTGTTGCTGTTAGAGGCACTCTCGCTGTTAGAGGCACTCTCGCTGTTATAGGCACTGTCACTGTTATAGGCACTGTCACAGTTAGAGGCACTTTCACTGTCAGGGGCACTTTCACTGTTAGAGGCACTGTCACTATCAGACGCACTTTCACTTTTATAGGCACTGTCACTGTTAGAGGCACTGTCACTGTTAGAGGGACTTCCGCTGTTAGAGGCACCGTCACTGAAAGACGCACTGTCACTGTTAGACGTACTGTCGTTGTTAGAGACACTGTCACTGTCAGAGGCACTGTCACTGTTAGACGCACTGTCACTGTTAGAGGCACTGTCACTGTAAGACGCACTGTCGTGGTTAGACATATTGTCGCTGTTAGAGGGACTGTCGCTGTTCAAGGTACTGTCGCTGTTAGACCCAGTGTTGCTGTTAGAGGCACTGTCACTGTTATAGACACTGTCACTGTTAGAGGGACTTCCGCTGTTAGAGGCACTGTCACTGTTATAGGCACTGTCACTGTTAGAGGCACTGTCACTGTTAGAGGCACTGTCGCTGTTAGAGACACTGTCACTGTTAGAGGCACTGTCTCTGTTAGAGACACTGTCGCTGTTAGAGACACTGTCACTGTTAGAGGCACTGTCGCTGTTAGAGACACTGTCACTGTTAGACGTACTGTCGGTGTTAGAGACACTGTCACTGTTAGAGGCACTGTCACTGTTTGACACACTGTCGCTGTTAGAGACACTGTTGCTGTTAGATGCACTGTCGCTGTTAGAGGCACTGTCGCTGTTAGAGACACTGTCGCTGTTAGAGGCAC
>NW_025973590.1:5498-6378 GCF_021869965.1 Rhincodon typus
TGTCACTGTTAGAGACACTGTCGCTGTTAGAGACACTGTCACTGTTAGACGTACTGTCGGTGTTAGAGGCACTGTCACTGTTAGAGGCACTGTCACTGTTTGACACACTGTCGCTGTTAGAGACACTGTTGCTGTTAGAGGCACTCTCGCTCTTATAGGCACTGTCACTGTTAGAGGCACTGTCGCTGTTAGAGGCACTGTCACTGTTACATGCACTGTCACTGTTAGAGGCACTGTCACTGTTAGAGGCTCTGTCAGTGTAAGACGCACTGTCACTGTTAGACGCACTGTCACTGTCAGAGGCTCTGTCACTGTTAGAGGCACTGTCACTGTTAGAGGCACTATCTCTGTTACATGCACTGTCACTGTTAGAGGCACTGTCACTGTAAGATGCACTGTCGTGGTTAGACATATTGTCGCTGTTAGAGGCACTGTAGCTGTTCAAGGTACTGTCGCTGTTAGACCCAGAATCGCTGTTAGAGGCACTGTCACTGTTATAGGCACTGCCACTGTTAGAGTCACTGTCACTGTTAGAGGCACTGTCACTGTTAGAGGTACTGTCACTGTTATAGGCACTGTCACTGTTAGAGGCACTGTCAGTGTAAGACGCACTGTCACTGTTAGAGGCACTGTCACTGTTAGACGCACTGTCGCTGTTAGAGGCACTGTCTCTGTTACATGCACTGTCACTGTTAGGCGCACTGTCGCGGTTAGACATACTGTCACTGTTAGAGGCACTGTCACTGTTAGGGGCACTGTCACTGTAAGACGCACTGTCGCTGTTAGACGCAATGTCACTGTCAGAGGCTCTGCCACTGTTAGAGGCACTGTCGCTGTTAGACGCACTGTCGCTGTTAGAGGCACTGTCACTGTTAGAACC
>NW_025973590.1:6878-8972 GCF_021869965.1 Rhincodon typus
CTGTTAGACCCACTGTCACTGTCAGAGGCACTGTCACTGTCAGAGGGACTTCCGCTGTTAGAGGCACTGTCACTGTTACAGGCACTGTCACTGTTAGAGGCACTGTCACTGTTAGAGGCACTGTCGCTGTTTGACACACTGTCGCTGTTATAGGCACTGTTGCTGTTAGATGCACTCTCGCTGTTATAGGCACTGTCACTGTTAGAGGCACTGTCGCTGTTAGAGGCACTGTCACTGTTAGAGGTACTGTCACTGTTAGAGGCACTGTCACTGTTAGACGGACTTCCGCTGTTAGAGGCACTGTCACTGTTAGACGCACTGTCGCTGTTAGAGGCACTGTCTCTGTTACATGCACTGTCACTGTTAGATGCACTCTCGCTGTTATAGGCACTGTCACTGTTAGACGCACTTTCACTGTTAGAGGCACTGTCACTGTCCGAGGCACTGTCACTGTTAGAGGGACTTCCGCTGTTAGAGGCACCGTCACTGAAAGACGCACTGTCACTGTTAGAGGTACTGTCACTGTTAGAGGCACTGTCAGTGTAAGACGCACTGTCACTGTTAGACGCACTGTCACTGTCAGAGGCTCTGTCACTGTTAGAGGCACTGTCACTGTTAGACGCACTGTCGCTGTTAGAGGCACTGTCACTGTTAGAACCACTGTCACTGATAGACGCACTGTCACTGTTAGACGCACTGTCACTGTAAGACGCACTGTCGCTGTTAGGGGCACTGTCACTGTAAGACGCACTGTCGCGGTTAGACATACTGTCACTGTTAGAGGCACTGTCACTGTCAGACGCACTGTCACTGTTAGACGCACTGTCACTGTTAGAGGCACTGTCACTTTAAGATGCACTGTCGTGGTTAGACATATTGTCGCTGTTAGAGGCACTGTCGCTGTTAGACGCACTGTCGCTGTTAGACCCACTGTCGCTGTTAGACGCACTGTCGCTGTTAGACCCACTGTCGCTGTTAGAGGCACTGTCACTGTTAGACGCACCGTCACTGTTAGAGGCACTGTCACTGTTAGAGGCACTGTCACTGTTAGACGCACTGTCACTGTTAGAGGCACTGTCACTTTAAGATGCACTGTCGTGGTTAGACATATTGTCGCTGTTAGAGGCACTGTCACTGTTAGACGCACTGTCGCTGTTAGACCCACTGTCGCTGTTAGAGGCACTGTCACTGTTAGAGTCACTGTCACTGTTAGAGGCATTGTCACTGTCAGAGGCACTGTCACTGTTAAAGGCACTGTCGCTGTTAGATGCACTGTCGCTGTTAGAGTTACTGTCGCAGTTAGAGGCACTGTTGCTGTTAAAGGCACTGTCACTGTAAGACGCACTGTCACTGTTAGACGCACTTTCACTGTTAGAGGCACTGTCACTGTTAGACGCACTTTCACTGTTAGAGGCACTGTCACTGTAAGACGCACTGTCGCTGTTAGAGGCACTGTCACTGTTAAAGGCACTGTCACTGTTAGAGGCACTGCCGCTGTTACAGGCACTGTCGCTGTTAGAGGCACTGTCGCTGTTCGAGGTACTGTCACTGTTAGAGGCACTGTCGCTGTTAGATGCACTGTCACTGTTAGACGCACTGTCACTGTGAGACCCACTGTTGCTGTTAAAGGCACTGTCACTGTTAGATGCACTTTCACTGTTATAGGCACCGTCGCTGTTAGACGCACTGTCACTGTTAGACGCACCGTCACTGTTAGATGCACTTTCACTGTTATAGGCACTGTCACTGTTAGAGGCACTGTCACTGTTAGAGGCACTGTCACTGTTAGAGACACTGTCACTGTTAGAGGCACTGTCACTGTCAGAGGCACTGTCACTGTTAGACCCACTGTCGCTGTTGGAGGCACTGTCACCGTCAGAGGCACTGTCACTGTTGGAGACACTGTTACTTTAAGATGCACTGTCACAGTTAGACATATTGTCGCTGTTAGATGCACTGTCGCTGTTAGAGGCACTGTCGCTGTTAGACCCACTGTCGCTGTTAGAGGCACTGTCACTGTTAGACCCACTGTCACTGTCAGAGGCACTGTCACTGTCAGAGGGACTTCCGCTGTTAGAGGCACTGTCACTGTTA
>NW_025973591.1:0-8971 GCF_021869965.1 Rhincodon typus
GTATGAACTGTTCGAGCTCCTCGTGGGAGCACTCGAACAGTTCATACACTTCACTAACACCTTCCACCCCAACCTTAAATTTACCTGGACCATCTCTAACACCTCTCTCCCCTTCCTGGACCTCTCTGTCTCCATATCGGACTGTAACCTAGTTTTGTGTGACCTTTGACCTTGTTCAACCCAGTCCAAGACCAGCACCTCCACACCATTGTAAAAAGAGGAACAAAGCTGGATTGTCATGCTTGTAGAGGTGCACAGCAGCCTTTCAAAGGTTTGATTAGATTTATTATTGGCACATGTACTCAAATAGAGTGAAAAGTTTTGTTTCGCATACAGTACAGGCAAATCATACTGTGCAGAATGCATTAGCTCAATAGAACAGGACAAGGAACACAATGTTACCATTTCAGAAAGGGTGCACAGAAAGTGTTCTTGAATCTATTTGTATGAGAATACAAATGTTTATATCTTCTGCCCAACGGAAGGGGGTGAAAGAGAGCATAACTGGGGTGGGAGGGGTCTTTGATTGTGTTGGCTGCTTTCCTGAAGCGGTGGGAAGTATAGATGCAGTCAATGGATGGAAGGCTGGTTTGCACGTGGGTTGGGCTGTGTTCATGACTCTGTCATTTTTGTGGTCTGGGGAAGAGCAGTTGCCAAACCACACTGTGATGCATCAGATAGGATGCTTTCTATGGTTCACCTATAAAAATTGGTGAGAGTCCTTGTGGATATGCTGAATTTCCTTAGCCTCCTGAGGAAGTGGAGATGGCACAAGTACATAGGCTACCCGTCTGTGGCTTGTATCTCTTGAATGGCAAGTTGTTCTGGGAATGACAGTGATATGTTGGGGCTGGCATCGGACATATGTGACACTGTAGGGATGGAGTCGATGGTTAATGAGGTGGGTTTGGTAAGATACAGCGAGAAATCTTGTAATGCCTCATGGAGTCAATCTCTCCAAAAAAAAAACCCAATGCGAATTGTACTTGGCTGAATAAATGTAAAATTCTGCCTTATGGCAAACGGTTCCCATTTACTGATGGCGCAAGGACCTGAGGACAAATATTTAAAGTTTTCAGCAAAAGTTGCAGGAGGGATGTGCGGAAGAACTTCTTTAATTGCAGTGAGTGACAATGACCCAGAACTCGTTGCCTATGAATGTGGTGGAAGCCGACACAATGACTTTAACTTTACAACTTTAAGAGGAAATTCAATGTGCCTTTGGGACAAACTACATAGATATGAAGATTGACGGAGAAAGGGACTGATTGGGTTATTCAACAGAGAGCTGGTACAAAGTCAATGGGTTGAATGGCATCCTCTGTAATGTTCCCTTTAAGCTGTTTGGCCAAGCAGCCACAGAGAGGGTTACATAGACTGCCGTTTTCAGAAATTTCTGCCCTAGAGGTCTGCCCAGAAGAAAAGATGTCAGAGGAATTATAGTCCTTTGGTACCCTTCTGGCTCTATTATCAAATTGTCGGTTGTAGAAGCTTGCTGTGCACAACTTAGCTGTTGCGCATTTTTCTTTTCAAGACGGCTTACACTTCTAAAGCACTTAATTAGCCGTAAAATGCTTCGGGACGTCCTGTAGTCAGGAAAAACACTGTATTTACACGACAAACCTATGTTTACATGACAGGTTGAGCCAAGTGAATTCACATCTGTTGAGTTACTTGCTGTAATTAACACAACAGCCATGTACACACAAACAAAGATCCCTTGAGAATGGGCAATATGTGGTTGGTTGAGGGAGGAATGGTGACTAGAATTAGAATGAGGTTTATTGTCACTAGTTAACTGAGGGAAGAACACTGACTGTGAGTTATACAGGGGAGTGGGAGGTTTAATTCCTGCTCTGTACTCAGTGAGCTGAACTGAATGAGGTAGATTTGGAGCTACTACAGGCAGTCAGTGCATGGAACTGGTAGAGTACAAAAACAAGATGCAGAGAGACCTCACTCCAGATAGTTAACTGGAGGTGTGAACAGGCACCATAGCCTTTGAACAGAATACCTCAATTATGTACATCGATCCAACTGTCTCAGTGCTAGCTACAAATGATAGTTCTTCGTGTGGAAGCCCTGAGGCTGTGACCTATTTGGCCAAGGGGGCTGCACAACCTGTGGTCAACATCAACCAAAGCAAGATTTGTGATAGTCACCAGGAGCTGGAAACCTGGCTGATCTTTTACCATCCCAACCCGAGTGCTGAAATCTATGTAATTAAAATATGACATTCTCAGAGTTCTGCGGAATCAGGCTACACTTTGGACTGTAGGCCTGAACTAGGCCTTGGCCAACTGAGAGGAGAGCTCATCCACCTCGATTGGTTTTCTGTCATGTAGAATTACACCCCAATTTTACATGACAGAAAAAAAAAGGCTGTTTGATCTACGCAGCCATTTATACTCCACACAAGCAGCCTCCCACACAACTTCACCTCATCCTGTCAATGCATCCAGTTGAAGGCATAATGAGGTTAAATCATGCTTTGTGAGATTGGATGTCAGTGTTTAAATGGATTAATGTCCCTACAAAATGTTTCCACTTGCGCTGTGAGGACAGGACTTGGATGCAGACAAGCTGCACGGAGCTGGAAAAGAGCAAGAAGTTTCCTTTAACCTGCTCCATCTGAGACATTCAAGGCTAACAGGATTCTTATAAATGTCACCAAGCGCTCAATAAAGATGATGAAAAGCTGTAAAAGCTCCAGTACATACTCCTGTGCCTAAGCACTGTGGCCTGGGAAGGTTGTACAATCTCCACTGAGGTGGACCAGATAATCTTTAGTTGAGCAGTTTGTGTCAATGATGAATTGGTGCAGTGGGTATATGATACTCTCAGTCTCTGATGTGATAGCCAGGATGATGCATGAAAAAGGCATGTGCTACAGTGATATGTCAACTTTATTGGTTATACACCTATCAAGGTCAACATCTTTTCATCCCTTTGCTTTATTCACAGTATAGCCATCAGAAAGCCTTCTTCAGAAAATGTGGAAAGCTAGTGGCTCAATGTGAGAAGACAGGCTGATATGTTAAGTATGAGCCATATCTGTAGTGTGTACTATCCACAAGACACACTGCAGAAACACGCAAAGACTTCCCTGGATGCAATTCCCATGACTGCGCATGACCTGTAGTTGATTCAGAGCAGCAAGTGCATTGGAACAACAAGTCCCCGGGTCCTCCTCTAAATAATGCACAGCATCCTGACTTGAAGATATGTTATCAAAATCGCGGGAACCCCCTACTTAACAGCACTGTCAACTGGGCGGCATGGGCAAGTTGGGCCGAAGGGCCTTTTTCTTTTCACTCATTCAGGGAATGTGTGCTCCGCTGGCAAGACAAGCATTTAATGTCCCATCCTTAATTGCTGTTCACCACCATCATCTCACGGGCAATTAGGAATGAGCAAAAAAATGCTGGCTTACCAGTGAAGCCTACATTCTCTGAAAGACTTTGGAGAAAATATGTTCTCAAGATTTCAGGAAATGTTTCAAAGCACCTTACAGTCAATTAAGTATTTTGGAAGAGCAGCCACTGTAGGAAGGTAGGAAATCTAATAGCTCATTTACAGACAGAGATATGAGGTAAACAGCAATGTGATAATGACCAAGTGATTTGTCATCTTAGAGATATTAGCTGAAAGATAAATATTGGCCAGGGTACTTACCAGTTATACAGATGAAAGCATTCCTCTCTAAACACTGCTATCATTCGCCTGGGTAAGTGCAAAGAAAGAATGAAAATTGTATTTTTCAATGATATATTCATTTGCATTCAACCTAAGGGTTAATTAAGCAGACAACATGTGTCAAGTGCTAGTAAAGCATTTAGTGACATATTACTGACTGACCTTTGACTGTAAATCCAGTGAGATTTTGTTGAGATAGCTCCTAGATTCCACCAAATCACAGGCCACTGTAAACATTGATGAGAATAATTATTATGATGTGCTGTCCAAAGAATCACAAAATCACAAGATCAGAAATAAAAGGAGCAGGTGTAAACCATCCGGTTCATCTAGACTGTTCCATTATTCTATAAGGTAAGGGAAGATTTGATCAGGCCTCAATTCCACTTTAATGTTTATCCCCATTCCCCTTGATTACTTTGTGGTTCAAAAACCTGTCTAACTCAACCTTGAATATATTCAATGACCCAGTCTCCTTCGCTCTCTCGGGAAGAGAACTACAAACACTGGTGACCCTTTGAGAGAAGAAATTCCTCCTCATCACCATCTCAAATGTAGGTCCCTTATTTTTAAATTGTTGTACTATTAGATGCCAGAATAGGTTCCCCCAATTTGTTACATTTACGAATGTGCTATCTTTAACTGTTAAACTCCCAAGTCAGGAGAGATGAACTGGTTCCCCTTTTT
Organism: Rhincodon typus; assembly: GCF_021869965.1. Lineage (NCBI taxonomy): Eukaryota > Metazoa > Chordata > Chondrichthyes > Orectolobiformes > Rhincodontidae > Rhincodon > Rhincodon typus. Next base: position 4,384 of record NW_025973591.1, read on the forward strand.
ATTCACTCATGCCTTTGCTTGGTTCAACAAGGTTAACTTGATTTCATTGGATGTGATTTATTATTGCCACATGTACCAAGATACAGTGAAAAGAATTGTTTTGTGTGCTAACCAGACAAATCATACCTTACATGAGTGCATCAGGGTAATAGAAGAGAATGCAAAATACAGTGTTACAGCTACAGGGAAGGTACAGAGATAGATCAACTCTAGTATAGGCGAGGTCCATTCGTAAGCCTGATAACAGCAGAGAAGAAGATGTTTCGAAATCTGTTGGTACATGTTTTCAAACTTTTGTATCTTCTGCCCAATGGAAGAGGATGGAAGAGAGTGTAACCGGGGTGTGAGGGATCTTTGATTATGTTGGCTGCTTTCCCAAGGCAGCAGGAAGTGTAGACGAAGTCAAAGGAAGGAAGGCTGGTTTGTGTGTTGGACTGGGCTGTGTTCACAACTCTCTGTAATTTCTTGCGGTCTTGGGCAGAGCAGTTGTCATACCAAGCTGTGATGTATCCAGATGGGATGTTTTCTGTGTTGCATTTATAAAAAATTGGTAAGAGTCATTGTGGACATACTGAATTTCATTAGCCTCCTGAGAATGTAGAGACATTTGTGTGCTTTCTTGACTATAGCATCAACATGGATGGATCAGGATAGATCTTTGGTAATATTTACTCCAAGGAACTTCAAGCTCTTGACCATCTCCACTCTTTACTTCACTTCTCTTCTCTTCAGTTGTGGACACCATTCTTCCAGATCCAAATGATTTTAAATTTTAAACACAGCCAATTTAATCAAGTTTTCTTGAGTTCTCAGAATTGTTAAGATGGAGAAAGAGGCCAGTCAGCACATCATGTCTGCACTGAGCATCTCTGAGCATTTTACATTAGTCCCCACCCCTGCATTATCCCTGTAACCCTGTACATTGTTTCTATTCAAATAACCATCCGATGCTTTCTTCAATGCATCAATTGAACCTGCCTCCACTCCACTTCCAGAACCTAACAATCTGCTAAGTAAAAAGATTTTTTTTCTCTCACCTTATATTTGCTTATTTTGCAAAACACTTTTAAACCATGCTCTCTGGTTCTCAATCTATTTGCGAGGGGGAACAATTTCTCCCTATCACCTCTACCCAGGCTCCCCACAATTTTGAAAACTTCTGTCAATTCTCTTTATAGCTTCCTGCCCTGCAAGCGATGGTTAGCTGTTGGAAGGGGAGTGTTGAGGTTGGTTGGCTCGCCGAGCTGGTTTGTTGTTCCGCAGACGTTTCGTTACCGTGCTTGGTAACATCCTCAGTGCAGCCTCTGATGAAGCGTCGGTGTGTTTTCCCGCCTGGTTTTTAAACTCTGGGGTCCATTGCGATGGATTGCCTCACTTCCGGGTTTCCTCCGTAGTGGAATGTATATGGGGTCGAGTTCAATGTGTTTATTAATAGCATGCTTCGTGGAGTGCCATGCTTCCAGGAATTCTCGTGCTTGTCTCTGCCTAGCCTGTCCCAGAATCTTGGTGTTGTCCCAGTCGAAGTTGTGGTTCTCCTTGTCCATGTGGATTGAGATGAGTGATTATTGATCGTGTCTTTTTGTAGCCAGTTGGTGTTCATGTACCCTTGTTGTTAGTTTCCTTCCTGTTTGTCCGATATAGTGTTTCTCGCAGTCTCTGCAGGGGATCTTGTAGATGACATTAGTCCTGTCCATGACAGGGAGTGGGTCTTTAGTTCGGGTGAGCACTTGTCGTAGGGTTGATGTGGGCTTGTGTGCCACTGTGATGCCCAGCGGTCGTCGAAGTCTTGTGATGAGTTCTGACGTGTTCCTGATGTAGGGTAGTGTGATGAGTGTGTCGGGGCATGTAGAATCTTTCTGATGCTGTTCCTGTAGGCATCTCCTGACCTAGTTCTTTGGATATCCATTATCCTTGAACACTTGGAAGAGGTATTCCTCCTCCTCTTGGCGTAGTTCCATGTTGCTGCAGTGTGTCATTGCCCTTTTAAATAGTGTTTGCACGCAGCTTCGTTTGTGTGTGCTGGGATGGTTACTGTTGAAGTTCAATACCTGGTCTGTGTGTGTGGCTTTTCGGTGTACTTTCGCTTGCAGTTCCCCATTTGTCTTGCGCTCTACCATGACATCCAGGAATGGGAGTTGTTTGTTCTTCTCCTCCTCTCTGGTGAATTGGAGTTTTCAGACCCTTGTTATCTTTGTAGCCACAAGAGAACACAGTTCAGTCTGTACTAACTTGCTTCTTTCCCCCTGTTTGACATTCCATTGGTCTCTCTCTCTCTCTCTTTCTCTCTCTCTCTCTCCACTTTATTTTCATATGAGGCCAGCAGACCTCTTTAAAACAAAACACATTTTGAAATTACAAGTTAAAATTTTCCATTGTTTGCTTTGGGATTCTGATCGGTGGTCGCAGAATCGTTCCGCACGATTCTAGATTCCCTGATGAGCGGAAACTTTCTCATAGTATCTACTCCTCCAAGTCCCCTCAGGATCTTAGCTTTTTCAATAAGGTCTCATCTCAGCCTTCTAAAGCTCAGTGACTTTGAGCCCAACTTACTCCATCTTTCCTGGTAAGACAACCCCATGATTCCAGAAAATGGCCTAGAGCACCCTCTCTGAGCTGCTTCCAAAGCAATTATATTCTTTCTTAAGGAGACCAAAACTACAAGCTATATTCAGATACAGTCTCATCAGTGCCCTGTATACTTGCAGCAAGACCTTGCAACTCCATCCCTCTTGCAAACAAAAAGACCAACTTTCGAACTGCCTAAACACTAGCTGTACCTGCATACTAACCTCTAATGCTTTATGTAAAGAGTTCCTTTACTCACTTCTACTCTCTGATATAGGATGGACTAGCTACCTGAATTTCTGTAGCTGCCATCCATACTTCCTCACTTTAAGGATTCATAAATTTGTCATGCCAGGAGAGGTTGAGGACTTTGAGTCTGTCACTCAATGAAGTTTAAAAGGATGAGGAGGAATCCAATTGAAACTTGCAGAATATCGAGAGGCCTGGATAGAGTGGACAGGGAGCAAATGTTTCCACTGGTAGGAAGGACTAAGTCTCAAGGGCTTTGCCTCAGAGTGAAGGGATGATCCTGAGCTGAGGAGGAATTTCTTTAGTCAGAGGGTGGTGAATCTGTGGAATTCATTGCCACAGAGGGCTGTGGAGGCCAAACCACTCAGTGTATTTAGGACAGAGATAGATAGGTTCTTGATTAGTAAGGGAATCAAGGATTATAGAGTCAAAGAGTTGTACAGCACGGAAACAGCTACTTCAGTCCAACTCATCCATGCCGACCAGATAGCCGAAATTAGTCTAGTCCCATTTGCCAGCATTTGGTCCATATCCTTCTAACCCCTTCCTCGCAGTGAGAAGGCAGTGCAATGGGGTTGAAAAGCATATCAGCCATGATTGAGTGGCAGAACAGACTCGATGGGCCAAATGGCCTAATTCTGCTCCTATATGTTATAACAAAGAACAAAGAAAATTACAGCACAGGAACAGGACCTTCGGCCCTCTGAGCCTGTACCGGCATGCTGCCTGTCACAACTAAAACCCCCTACAATTCTGGGGACCGTATCCCTCTATTCCCATCCTGTTCATGTATTCATCAAGATGCCCTTTAAACATCTTATGGTCTTATGGTGTGTCTCTATTTCTATAGAATGCTACATAGCTTTCATTACAGTGTTGAATTGTTCCCACTATCCACCCAGAAAATCATTCGGGGCAGCAATCACTTTTTCTATAGGGAGCATTTCCTTCTTCTTCCCTTGTTTTTTTTTCTTCTCCGTTTTCATAGCCTAAAGTGCTTTCGGGCACCACTTGAATGTTTTCATTCCATCGCCAAATCACCTGCACCGCCTCTCTCCTTTATCCACCACTAAAGGAAATGATTCCTGATAGCAGTATGAAACAATTTTCTGCTGAACATCCTTAACTTGGAGTTGTCAGTGAGTCCGCATTCTTTAACCCTTTGCAAAGTAAACTTATCCAATTGGTTACAACAAGGTGCAGGGCTGGATGAACACAGCAGGCCAAGCAGCATCATAGGAGCAGAGAGGCTGACGTTTCGGGCCTAGACCCTTCATCAGAAAAGGGGGAGGGGAAGGGGGTACCGAAATAAATAGGGAGAGAGTGGGAGGCGGATAGAAGAGGGATAGAGGAGAGGATAGGTGGAGAGGAAACAGACAGGTCAAAGAGGCGGGGATGGAGCCAGTAAAGGTGAGCGTAGGTGGGGAGGTAGGGAGGAGATAGGTCAGTCCAGGGAGGACGGACAGGTCAAGGGGGCGGGATGAGATTAGTAGGTAGGAGATGGGGGTGGGGCTTGAGGTGGGAGGAGGGGATAGGTGGGAAGAAGGACAGGTTAGGGAGGCGGGGATGAGCTGGGCTGGTTTTGGGATGCGGTAGGGGGAGGGGAGATTTTGAAACTTGTGAAATCCACATTGATACCATTGGGCTGCAGGGTTCCCAAGCGGAATATGAGTTGCTGTTCCTGCAACCTTCGGGTGGCATCGTTGTGGCACTGCAGAAGGCCCAGGATGGACATGTCGTCTGAGGAATGGGAGGGGGAGTTGAAATGGTTCGC
>NW_025973592.1:0-8971 GCF_021869965.1 Rhincodon typus
GACACAGAGGGTGGTAGGTCCCTGGGTCTTGCTGCCAAGGCAGGGTGGTAGAAGCAGATACCTTAGTAAAGTTTAAGAGGCATTTAGTGAGACACATAAGCAGGTAGGGAATAGAAGGATATGGGCCACATACAGGGACGTGATGGCCTAGTGATATTAATCCAAAGACCCAGGTAATGTTCTGGGGACCCGGATTCAAATCCCAACATGGCAGATGGTAGAATTTGAAATCAATAAAAATCTGGAATTAAGAATCTAATGATCGCCATGAATCCATTGTTGATTGTTGGTTCACTCATCTCCTTGAGGGAAGGGAATTGCCCTCCTTACCTGGTCTGGCCTACATCCTATCACTGGACTGTTAATCCAGAAACTCGGGTAATATTCTGGGGACCTGAGTCCTAATCCCACCATGGCAGTTGGTGGAGTTTGAATTCAATAAAATATGTGGAATTATGATGGTCTTGATGGTCTAATGATGGTCATGAATCCATTGTCAATTGTCATAAAAACCCATCTGGTGCACTAATGTCCTTTAAGGAAGGAAACTGCCATCCTTACCTGGTCTGCCCTACAAGTGACTCCAGACCCACAACAATGCGGCTGGCTCTGAACTGCCCTCTGGGCAATTAGGGATGGGCAATAAATGCTGGCCTGGCCAGTGATGCCCTCATCCTGTGAATGAATTAAAAAAAAAGATGGGATTCACTTAGAATGGTAGACAAGGTGTGCTGTCATGTTCTATGACAAAGATATTATTCCTTGTTTTTGCTTAAAATATCAGCAGTGACATTAGGCTTGTTACCTTGCTCAAACGTACAGAAAATGGATGTAAACCCTAACCTGAACCCTAATTTCATATGCATGCACCTTATTGTTAGATAAGTATTTAACCCAAGAAGTTCTAATGTGTCTGCATCCTGTTCTGTTTCAGAAGTTATCGTTGGTCTCCCAAAGAGAATGGGAATCTCACTCAGCGCATGATGTTTTGCTGGTGTACGCCAACGAAGGGACTAACTCGCCCATCGGTTCCCTTGGCAGCTGCAGCTGCAGCTGCATTGAGGATGTTGTCAGAGATGACTCCTTCCTTAACAACCTGGACTCAAAGTTCAGGAATCTGGCCGAGATCTGTCAGAGCCACCACTCAGCCTTCGTCAAATCAGCGTCCCCCGGATCGACGGGGGCGGCTGAGCCTCCAATCCAGGGGTCCTACAACGTGAACGAGGGGTCTGTCTGGCAGGAGGCAGTAAAGCTGGCGAGCACAACCCACAAGGTGCAAGAAGCTCCTGCTCAGAAACACATTGTAATCACTACCACCATTAGTCCGAGCGGGAAGGGCATGCCAGCAATCGCTGACCCCATGTTAATCCAACAAATGGCGATGGCAAACGCCCAGTTGGGCACTGAGGATCTGCAGGGTGTTGCTGACCCAACGCTGGGCCAGAAGACAACCAAATTTAATTCTGCTGTGGATCACGCAAAGGGAACAGTCCCACCTTTCTCCTCAGTGCCTGTCGTCCAAAAGAGTGCGCTAGTGACCAGTTCGGTTAAGTCAGAAACGAGGGAGATACAACCCATGAGCACCGAGCCATCGTTTGGATCAGTACCCATAATCCAGAAGAATGTAGTAGTGACCAGATCAGTTGATACTGGCACAGGACCGATACAAGGTGGCATCATTCAACCATCAGCTGGTCAGGCATCTCTAAGACAGCGGCAAGTGCAGGTGACTCAGTCAGTTAATTCGGGAATGGGAGACCCGCAAGGCTTGGCCACTGACCTGTGTGTTGGTCAGGTGCCAGTAATCCAGAAGAATGTAGTGGTGGGTGGATCACTCCATTCAGGAATGGGAGGAATCCAGGGCATTTCCATGGAGCCAGCAATTCCCAAAGATTTGGTCACGGGTCCGTTTGGTGGTGGCACGTACAGATCTGTTAAAAAAGTAACCAAAACCGTACAGTTGTTACAGGAATAGGCATTTTTCTTCAATCAAATACGTACACATCATTTTGGCCTACTGGAGGGGAGATGTTTTGAAAGAATGTAAGAACAAGGAGTAGGCCATTCAGCCCTTCAAGCCTGTTCTGCCATTTAGTTTGATCATAGCTGATCTCACCTTGGCCTCAACTCCACTTTCCTGCCCACCCCTCATAACCCTTCAATCCGTTGTTAATTAAAAATCTGATAAAAACTGGAAGTAGGAGAACATAGAACATAGAACATTACAGCGCAGTACAGGCACTTCGGCCCTCGATGTTGCGCCGACCTGTGAAACCAATCCGAAGCCCATCTAACCTAAACTATTCCATTATCATCCATATGTTTATCCAATGACCATTTAAATGCCCCTAAAGTTGGCGAGTCTACTACTTTTGCAGGCAGGGCATTCCACGCCCTTACTACTCTCTGAGTAAAGAACCTACCTCTGACATCTGTCCTATATCTATCACCCCTCAATTTAAAGCTATGTCCCCTCGTGCTAGCCACCACCATCCGAGGAAAAAGGCTCTCGCTGTCCACCCTATCTAATCCTCTGATCATCTTGTATGTCTCTATTAAGTCACCTCTTAACCTTCTTCTCTCTAATGAAAACAGCCTCAAGTCCCTCAGCCTTTCCTCATAAGACCTTCCCTCCATACCAGGCAACAGCCATGATTGAGTGGCGAAGTAGACTTGATGGGCTGAAGGGCCTACTTCTGTTCCTATATCTTGTGGTCTTGTGAGGCACACATTTTTCACTGAGAGCTTATGAGAAAAGGCAAGAAAAAGTAATTGTGTGTTATCAGAAGCAGCCTTCACACCAATTACATCCAGAAATCAGCAAACCATTGCTTGTTTGAAACCCTAACATTTGACTGGAGAAGATTGATGCAGAATGTGCTTGCAAGAAGAGGGGTATGACACTCTCTCACACACACACGCACACGCACGCGCACACACGCACACTCTCTCACACACGCACGCACTCTCTCTCACACACGCACGCTCACACACACACACACACGCACATACTGTCTCACACGCACGCACACACACATTCTCGCGCACACACGCGCACACACACTCACACACACACTCTCACACACACACTCTCTCTCTCACACACACACGCACACACTGTCTCACGCACACACTCTCTCTCACACACGCACGCACACACTCTCTCTCACACACACACACACCAAGGGACCATTGCACTGTCAGAGATACAGCCCCTTGGAGGAGATCTTAAAGAATAGTACTGCTGGTCCTTGTAAAAAAAAATCAAACATCACTATTCCAAAATGGAGAAGAAGACATTCTCCCTGATGCCCTGGCCAACATTTGTTCATCAATCAACATCACAAAAACAAATGGGCAGGTCATTATTAAGCTACTGTTTGACATACAGGAGGCAATGGTCAAGTGGTATTATTGCTCGACTGTTAATCCAGAGACCCAGATAATGATCCGGGTACCCGGGTTCGAATTCTGCTATGGCAGATGGTGGAATTTGAATTCAATAAATATCTAGAATTAAGAATCTAATGATGACCATGTATCCATTGTCAATTGTTGGAAAAACCCATCTGGTTCACTAATGCCCTTTAGGGAAGGAAACTGCCATCCTTACCTGGTCTGGCCTACATGTGATTCCAGTCCTACAGCAATGTGGTTGACTCTTAACTGCCCTCTGGGCAATTAGGGATGGGCAAGAAATGCTGCCTAGCCAGCGACACCCTCATCCCATGAATGAGTGAATGAATAAAAAAAAATACAGGGCAGGGACTTGCAAATTGACTGATACATTTTCCACATTACAATGGTGACTACAATTCAAACACAAATAGGGTGGGGGGTTGGTTATTTGGCTAAATAGCTGGTTCGCAATGCAGAGCGATGCCAACAGAAATCGCTAGGAGAACTCAGGGTCATTGGACCTGAAATGTTAACTCATTCTCTCCACACTGATGCTGCCAGGACTTGTTGAGTCTCTCCTGCAATTTCTGTTTGTTTCAGATCTCCAGCATCTGCAGATCTTTGCTAAATAAAAACTGAAAGAACTGCGGATGCTGTAAATCAGAAACAAAAATCGCTGTCGCTCCACTGATGCTGCCCAACCTGCTGAGCTTTTCCAGCAATTTCTATTTTTGTTTCCGCAATTCTTTGCCTTATTTTAGCGATGCCAACTGCATGGGTTCAATTCCTGCACGAGATGAGATTACCACGAACAATTCTCATTTTCAAACTCTCTCCTCGCCTGAAGTGTGGTGACTCTTAGGTTAGATTACCACCAGTCATCTTTCGCTAATGAGAGAGCAGCCCTATAGTCCATAGGACTATAGTAACTTTACTGTTATTTCAAAGCATACTCCGCTACCTGTAAAGCTGTTGTGGCTCAATGGTTATCACTGTTGCCTCACAGCGGCAGGGACCCTGGTTTGATTCCACCCATGAGACAACTGTGGGCATGGGTTTCCTCCAGGCAGCCTCTGGCTTCCTCCCACAGTCTAAAGATGCATAGGTTAGAGTGGCTTAGCCATGCTAAATTTCCTGCTGTACCCAGGGATGTGCAGGCTAGCTGGATTAGCCATGGGAAATGCAGGGTTACAGGGATAGAGTAGAGAGTTGAGTTTGGGTGGAATGATCTTTGGAGGGGCAGTGTGGACTTGGCGGGCCAAATGGCCTGCTTCCACACTGTAGCGATTGGATGGATTCTGCATGCACGTCTTTCTCACCATGAAACACATCCCAGAGCACTTCATCCATCAATTTGGTGACTTTGGTAAAGTTTAGGCCTTTGGCTGGAAGTATTAACTGTATATTCTCAGGAACGTCATCATGTAAAATTTCCATAGGTGACTTTTATAGGACCTTTTAACTTTCTTAAGCAGAACAATATATGTTGAATGGGGACTATAGTATATATTCTGTGGTGGTTGTGTTAATATTCAATAAAAACCAAATTAAATACCTTTCTCCATTGGAGTTTGATACACTGTGCAGAAGAAAGTAGAATGTTTTCTAGAAATTACTGAACTTTTCTCTCTGGGCTCTACATTAAATTTTTTTCTGAGTAACTTCAGTTTGCATTGATTTGCATCAATTTGGTAACCCTAAGTTTAAGGGTTTAATGATCTTCAGTCGAAAAAGTGCAGCCAGTTAACTGTATTCTGTAAATAAAAGAGAAACGAGCAATCTGAATGTGATCTTCTCTGAAAGTATTTTAAAGAAGTTGCATTATAAGTTTCAATGTTTTGCTTAAAATAAAGGGTTTTTCTGTATTGGTGTAAACAAATTCTGTTTTCAAGTTTGTCATTATATCACTTCAGTGAATTTGTTTCACTGTTGTAATTAGAAAATGCTTTCCAAAAGCAGCTGATGGTTATATTAAATACAGTGCTCAGTGCTATTCAGAAGGGGAATGAACAGAGGATCAGGAGTAGGCCATTCAGCCCCTCGAGCCTGTTCTGCCATTCAATGAGATCATGGCTGATCTGTGGCCTAACTCCATACACCTGCCTTTGGCCCATATTCGCTTCAACAAAAATGTATCTACCTCAGATTTAAAATGAACAACTCATCTGGCCGACATCAATTGCCATTTGTGGCAGAGTTCCAAACCTCTACCGTCCTTTGTGAGTGAAGTGCTTCCTAACATCTCTCCTGAACTGTTGGGCCCTAATTCTCAGACTAATTCTCTCCAAAACTAATAATGTGCAATAATAACTAACAAGTCCCATGGAGAATTCAGCACAATCTGTTACCCAGACAGGAGGGAGAATGTGGGATGTGCTACCACAGAGAGTGATTGAGGTGAAAGCATAGAAACATAGACAAAAGGAACAGGTGTAGGCCATTCGGCCCTTCAAGCCTGCTCCTCCATTCAATATGATCATGGCTGATCATCCAATTCGCTCTGTGTTCCCACTCCCTCCCCATACACTTGGACTTCTTTATCCCTAAGAACTATACCTAACTCCTTGAAAACATTCAACATTTTGGCTTCAGCTGCTTTCTGTGGCAGAGAATTCCACAAGATCCCACTCTCTGGGTGAAGACATTTCTCTCCATCTCAGTCCTAAATGGCCCACCCTGTATCGTTAAACTGAGAGTCTGGGTTCTGGAAAAGCAGCTATGTGTTTATGGGAAAGCTCAGTAAACAGGAGAGAGAAAGGATACGTGATCAAAGCAAAAAACTGCAGCTGAAATATAAGTAGCTAGGCCTGGAGAAACTCGGCTGGTCTGGCAGAGAAACAGAATTAACATTTCAAGCCAAGTATGACGCTTTCTCAGGACGAGGTATATCGATGGGGTTAGGTGGAGAAAGCCTGTGTGGAGCATATGCAGTAACATGAACCAGTTGAGGGCCAAATAGCCTGTTTGTGTTCATTTTCTGTATCCAATCAACATTTGAGTATCAAACAGCATTGTAATTATTGCAAGCCCTCCCAGCACCACTAGGTTGTGCTATAGTGCAGGACAGGAACAGAAATAGGCCATTCTGCCCATCAAGCCCACACCACCATTCAACATGATCATGGCTGATTGAATATTTCAATGCCTTTTACCCATAACCCTGTACACTAGTGGAAACCCAACATCTGTCGGTCTCTACCTTAAACAGATTGAAAGACTAAGCTTCCACAGCCCTCTGTGGTAAGGAATTCCAAAGGTTCACAACCTTCTAAGGAAAAACAATTTCCCTCACCACAGACTTAAATAGCATTCCCTATGTTTTGAAATTGTTCTCCCTGGTTCTAGACTCCCCAGCCAGGAGGAGCATCTTACCCATATCCACCCTGTCTCTCCCTTTAAGTATTTTGTAAGTTTCAATGAGATCACCTCTCATTCTTCGAAACTTTGATGAATACAGGCCCAGTTTGCCCAACCTGTCTGCAAAGGACAGTCCTACCATCCCTGGAACAAGTCCAGGGAACCTTTATTGCACTCCTTTGATGGAATACAACAAACGTTTTATTAGCCAGCACCTATGGAACAAGGAGTGCATGGGTTGATCAAATTTTCCAGTTGATAAAGGGATCCAAATAATCAACGTGAAAACACACACTCAGTAATAGAAATGTAAGGCAGGGGGTATACACATCACCGTTATACTTTATTAACAGCATTAATCATTTAAATAATAACGCAACTTTGACTTAAATAAAACTTACCAGCAGAGACCCTGAACTCACTACTCATGGACATCATGGAGATGATGATAACACAGTAAACTTTAGGTATATAATTTTGGTCGGTTTACCGAGAGTGCCAGTTCATAATGTGCTGTAAAGTTTGCTGTAATATCTTTCCTGAGATAAGGAGACCAAAATTGCACACAGTACTCCAGGCGTGGTGTAACCTTCTATCCAACTGAAGCAGGACTTTTCCTGCTGCTGTACTCAAATCCTCTCGTGACAAGGGCTAACATTAGCCTTCCTAATAACTTACTGCATTTGTTAGCCTTCCATGGCTTATTGACAAAGGCATTTAAGTCATTTTATACATCTACACTTTCCAACATCTTACCATTTAAGAAGTGATCTGCATCTACCTATCAAAGTGGATGAACACCATTTTACAACATGACATTGCATCATGTTCTCCAAGCCTATCCAAGCTGCTTCACAGTTTCCTCACTACACACATTCCCACCTGATCCCTGGTTCCTGCTATCATTGTTTTTGAACCAAATTTGTGGACGTCTGCTTTCTATTGCATCTGGACTTTCTGAGGTAGCTCATTCTCAGGCCCCATGACATGGTTTACAAAGAACAATACAGCATAGCAACAGGCCCTTCGGCCCTCCAAGCCTGCACCAACGCATTTTGGCCTTCCATGCTAAAACTGTTTCCACTTACAGGATCCAAATCCCTCTATTCCCTTCCTATCCATGTATTTGTCCAGGTGTTTCTTGAACGCTGCTATTGTGTCTGCTTCCACCACGTCCTCTAGCAACACGTTCCAGGCACTCACCACCCTTTGTGTGAGAAACCTGCCTCATTCATCTTTTTTAAACTTCCCCCTCACACCTTCAACCTGTGTCCCTTAGTAATTGGCCCCTCCATCTTGGGAAAAAGCCTCATACTTTCCATTCTATCCATGCCATTCACAATCTTATAAACTTCTATCAGGTCGATCCTCAACCTCCTGCGTTCCAGTGAAAACAAACCCAGTCTATCCAACCTTTCTTCATAAAGAAAAGCCCCCATACCAGGCAACATCCCGGTAAACCTTTTCTGCACCTTCTCCAAAACATCCACATCCTTCTGGTAATGTGGTGACCAGAATAATATACACAATATTCCAAGTGTGGCCTAACTAATGTTCTGTAAAGCTGCAGCATAACTTGTCTATACTTACACTTAATGCCCCTTCCAATGAAGAGGAGCATACCATAGGCCTTTTTTTTACTATCTTATCTACCTGCTCTGCCACCTTCAGTGATCTGTGGACCTGCACACCCAGATCGCTCTGCATATCAATGCTCCTAAGGGTTCTGTATTCACTGTATTGTTTCCACCTGTACTTGACCTTCCAAAATGCATCACCTCACATTTGTCTGGATTTAGCTCCATCTGCCATTTTTCTGCCCATGCCTCCAACTGATCTATACACTGTATCCTCTGACCATCCTCTCACTATCCGCAACTCCACCAATTTTTGTGACGTCCACAGACTTACTAATTAAACCAGCTACATTTTCCTCCAAATCATTTATGTAGACCACGAACAGCAGAGGTCCCAGCACTGATCCCTGTGGAACATCACTGGTCACAGCCCTCCATCCCAAAAAGCATCCTTCCACCATTACCCTCTGTCTCCTCTGACTAAACCAGTTCTGTATCCATCTTGCCAGCTCACTCCTGATACCATGTGACTTCACCTTTTGTACCAGCCTGCCATTGTCAAAGCCTTTACTGAAGTCCATGTAGACAACACCAACTGCTTTCCCCTCATCGATCATCTTCATCACTTCCCCAAAAAA
>NW_025973593.1:0-8970 GCF_021869965.1 Rhincodon typus
CCTGCTGTGTTCATACAGCTCTACACCTTGTTATAACCAAAATCTAGCAACCTTAAGAGTTAAAACTAAAAATTGGACCAAGCATCCGTAATTACAGAAGAGGCTTTCCAACTTGTATAAAGCATTCTGTGCATGCTGGTTTCCTAATTTCATTCTTAAATTTTACTTACAGTATTTTAATCAACTGGTTCAGGCACAAACATGAAGCTGGTGGAGCTTGAATTCAGTCCTTCTGACCCAGAGATAGGGACCCAACGTGAAACTTCTCAATCAGAAGAAACATTTTCTTGCTACTAATCTCCGTTGGTCACACTGAGAAAGTCAGATTGCAGATTGATAGGCTACAAGTTTGTTTTTGTTTAGCATTATACTCAATAACTGAACATTTTTGAAAGAGGCTGTCAATGTATCCTGAATAAAAGAGCATGCATGTTTGTCAGAGAAAAGAAAAACATGTTCAATTATCCAGAAACTATTTGAAACATTCTTTCTAGAATTGTACGCAAGATTTTTGCCCTTCACACAAGCCCTCGAGGCACCCAACCCTCAAATGAACAGTCAATCCTGTCTCCACAACAAAAGCTTCTCGATCGGCTTGCATGGCTGTAATTGGTATCTTTTCAACAAATTTATGCTTCCATCATCTGCTATTCCTGCAATCCTTAAACAAGCTGATAACTCAGCTCACTAATTACCAGACATGCATTGTTTAAATGAGTCTCTAACAGCCTTGTAGGATGTCTTCTCTCTCTGGTACCTCCACAGTCTTCTGTTTCTGGAGTTTTCTTCAAACCAATTAGGACTTTTTCCCCACAACACTGCAACTATTACCAGCAATACCTTTAAGGATCTCTTTTCTTTGACGAGGTATAATCCTATCCATATGAACAGGTATTTGGGCCCTGGTCTCTCTGGATTATCACAAAATCAGCAAACACCCGAGAGATCCTCCAGGGGCTTGCTAATCATATAAAATCACATTGATTTCTTAGAGGAAACACTACCTCTAACGCACTGTTCAAAAAGTGCCTGACCTTTCCAAAAAAACTTTACAAAACTGAAAAAAAAATCTATTTTCCCTTCACTTCAGATCATAAGTTTCAAAATAATGACGTTAGCTTTTGTTACGCAGCTGTTCCCCTTAACATTTTAAACTCGGACCAAATCATTCGATCTTCTAGATTCCACAGGGTACAATCGGAGTTTGTGCAGTCTTCTTTTATCATTCACATCACTCCAATCCAGTATCATTCAGGTAAATCTCCACTTAACTGCCATTAAAAGTTTCTTTATCCTTCTCAATGTGTGCTGTCTAGTAATGCTCACTGTTCACTAGCCGTTTTCTAACCAGGACTGTGTTTGGCTGCAGTCTAATTTCTACTGCCTGCAATCTAATCCTCTATGTATCAAGACCAATATTCCAATAGCCTTTTTGTTTTTATTTCTACCTGATGACATTTTACTTAATTGATACACAACCACACATTTAGCTTTTTACCACCTATTCAATATATTTATGTTCAAGTGAATGATCTTACACTAGTTTACATTAAAATCCATTTGCCAGTGTTTTGCATACTTACTTAATCGAATGTCTTTGAAAGTTGATGCTTCCATTGATACTGCTTACAATATCACAGGCATATGTGGATATATGGCTCTCCATCCCATAACCTAATTCTTCAATAGTGAATGATGGCGTCTGCAATACATCCATCTTATGGGACACCAATAGTCACTTCTTACCAAGGAGGGCTTCCACCTATTATCCACCGACTCCCTCTCCTGCAATTCAACCAGTGTCCTGACCAACAATTTGTTCTGAACTCCATGAGCTTCAATTGCAACAGTTTCTAATGAGACATATCAAATCATGACAAAAGTACACATGAACAAATATTACCCAGCCATGACAGTCGCCTTTACAACAGATTTGATCAGGTCAATCAGGCAAGATTTACCCTATTAAAAATCCATGCTGTATCTCAGATCTATTTTGTGTTCATTGATGGGATGTGGGCTTCACTGACCAGGCCTGTATTAATTGCCCATCTCCAACTGCCCTCAAGGTGACAACAGCAAGCTATCTTCCTGACCACTATAATTCATTTGGTGTAGGTATACCTCCAATGCTTTTAGGGAATGAGTTCCATGATTTCAACACAGCAACAGGGAAGAAAAGGTTGTTGAGTGGTATGGAGAGGTTATTTCCTAGTGGTGGTGTTCCTATGCATATACTTCCCTCACCCTTTCAGACTGTAGTGGTAATGGGTTTGGAAGGTTCTGTCTAAAAGGAGCCTTTGTGAAGTTCTGCAGCGTATCTTGATGATGTTACACTGCTGATACCGTGGGTTGGTGGTGGAAGAAGTGAATATTTGTGGATGTGGTGCAAATCAAGCAGGTTGCTTTGCCTTAGTTTGTAAATCTTGGAGAGTTGTTGGAGCTGTCCTCATGTCAGCAATTGGGAAGCATTCCATCACATTCCTTGTGCCTTGTAGATGATCAGGCTTTGGGGAGTCAGGTGATGAATAAGTGCAAAATTCCTCGCCTTTGACCTACTCTTATAGTCATAGTACTTACTTGGCTGACTAAGTTCAGTTTCTGGTCGATGGTAATCCCCAGGATGTTGATAGTGGGGGAATTCAGCGATGGTAATGCCATTGAATATTAAGGGGAAATGCTCATTGCGTGGCATTAATGTTGCTTGCCACTTGCCAATTGCCAACACGAGCCTGAATATTGTCCAAATGCAGCAAGACCCGAACATGGACTGATTCAGAATCTGAGGAGCCACAAATGGTCCTGAACATAGGGTACTTGCTAATGCCTATGATATTTCAGAATTCATGTCCATTAACAACTTTTAATATCACTCCATAAATCATGTCTATTAATCCATTAACCCATTAATTCGTGGTTATAATACTAACAGCAGATTTCCGGGTACTAGCCACTCCTACTCAAACTAATTCAGGAGCTCGCCACCATTTCAGATCACAACCACTTGAAGTTGCGGTTACACTCCACTTGAAAGTGCAGTCATGCATAACGCGCTATGTAAACAACCCCATTTAACAAGACCGACATTCCATTCAAAGGTGCAGTCAGGTGCGACGGCTAAGGAAACTGCACAGACACTACAGGATGGAACCTTTTGCACCCCCACACCAAAAATTAGAGGAAGGGTCACCGGACCCGAAACGTTAACTGTTTTCTCCTTCACAGATGCTGCCAGACCTGTTGAGCTTTTCCAGTAACTTTGTATTTGTTCCAAAAATATAGCGTTGTCTGATATTAAAATCTAACTGAATAGGTGCTATTACCAAGCCGTTTATCTAAATTCCTCCAGCTGGAATGGCTTCAAGTATCATTCAAAAAGGTGATAATTGGATTAGCCCTCTTCCTTGAAAGCAAAACGTTACTTCCCTGCAGACACTTTCTATGTAACAAGGTACTTGTCCCAAGTTTTTAATTCAACATGTATATAAAGAAAACATTACCCCACTAATAAAACTAACAAACGCTATGCAACGTAAGCAACCTTTAACCTATTAATAAAACAGCACTATGCCCCGACCCACACGACCTTGAATGAATGAATGAACCTGACAGCACTACTTCAACAGGTGTGATCACAAAACTGAATGAATGATAGTAAATAGAACCCACAGATGGACACAACCATGAAACTAACTAAACAAGCGATAGTAAATAAAATCCACAGACAAATCAAAACTGATTGAAGTCTGAGATAACAAGGTGTAGAGCTGGATGAACACAGCAGGGCAAGCAGCAGAGCAGGAAAGCTGACGTTTCGGCTCTGGACCCTTCTTCAGAGATGTGTTCATCCAGCTCTACACCTTGTTATCTCAGATTCTCCAGCATCGGCAGTTCCCACTATCTCTGATAGAAGTCTGAGTTCCTTTTTAAAAAAACACAAGATGCCTTTTTCTAACTTTAAAAATCTAACCTTGAAAATAACAAGACCTTTCGAATTATACAAGGGCAAACCAGACAGAGACACTAATCTCATTAAAATAACGATTAACACAACAATAACTGCTAACATTTAATGTTTAAACCATCTCCGATTTCCTGCAACAGTTTTTGTACAATATCTACTGTTTAACACTCAAGTGTTAGAATGTTAATGTATGCTTAAATTCTGAATAAAAAGTCTGCTGTTGAGCTATGATTTTGGGATTCTATTTCACCTTACATCATGCTGCTGTGAATACACAGTAAAGAGGCAATTTTTGCCACTCACTGATCCTGGTTGTCTGGTTCTTTGAACGCGATCTCACATCTGCAACTTCTGATTTTATGGAGGGAAACTCATTGATGAAGCAGATCAAGGTGGTTGGATGTAGGACACGAATCTGAACAATTTTTGCAGTTTTTGTCCTGCAATGGAGATGTCTGACCTCCAACAATCACAACTATCTTCTTTAATGGTACGTACAACTCCACCCAGTGGAGAGTTTGACCCGATTTCCTGTTGACTGCCTAGTTTTGATAGGGCTTCATGATGACTCACTTGGTTAAATACACACAGTCTCGATGTCACTGGCAGTCAATAATCAGCTTTTTAAATCTGGAAAACTAGTGACTTTTTGTCTGATGCCGACGGTTAAAAAGATGGCATAATCCTACAAAAGTACATTACTTTACTTCATTATGTATTTCTGAAACAAATTAAAATTAAACCTTATTTTCAATGTTTTGCTATTAGAAGGCTCAATTAGTACTCGTGTCAACCACTGACTTCTAGACTAAGATCTCAGCACCATTAAAAAAGTTTTCTGTATTATGTAAGATAGTTACACTAGGTAGATTTTAGTATAATGAACCATCCTTTCAGGACCTGGACCAAGGTAGCACTTTAACTGGGACCAAGGTAGCACTTTAACTGGCACCAAGTCACCAACGAACTGATCATATTGCTGCAGTCACATTTACGTTTTACACCTTTCAATTTTTTTTCTAAATGCAATTTGAATAATTTTCCTTTGTTTTGTGCCTTTTCATGATACTGGGTATGATATGGGTCATTGACCCAAAGTGTTTGGTATCTCACCAAGGATTCTGTGTCTGAATGTTTCCAACAATGTCTTTCTTTTTAGACTGCCAGTGCCTTCAGTACATTTTGTATGATTTACATCAATATGTGTACCTTGGGTGCATCATATAATTGTCCTTTCTTCACCTTAGAACATAGACTAGGCTGAGGCCAGGAGCTATAGTAAACAGACCTTTTTCTTGTGCACATCCTTTTGACACATCTGACATGCTGCAACAGGCATTACGAAAAGAAACAGGAGATATTTTGACCACTTTCATGACAGAACATCAATGTCAATCGTACCAATCTGATCCTCGACACTAGCTGAGAATCTGCTTGACAGAGAACCTGGCAAATAGCATCCAACATTGCATGGACAAAAAAAAAACTGAACGGGCCTGTGGAAACTTACTCCAACAGTGAATAGTTACTGTACATTTTTTTGGAAAGCTTTGCTCCATATTGGTAGAGTTTGTCCTAGTTTTTTATCTTGTGTCTTTAAGTTTGTGAATGGCATCATTTTCTGCATGCAACTCTCAAACTTCACATTGCTTGCCATGATTGGAGTTATTGTAGCAATTTGAGCTTTTATTTTAAAGGTTAATTTGATCTTAACTAATAATCACAGTTTGTCTGACAACAGAATGTGGACTCAATTGTAATGTATAAAGATCTTTCAAGGTTATAATCAAGGGATCAAGTTGTCAAAGTCTTAAACCATAGGGCTGCTCTCTCATTAGAGAGACCTGACTGGTGGTGATTTAACCTGAGGGCCACCACACGACGGGTTGAGAAGGCAAGTCCTTCATGGTCATCTCAGCCAGTGCAGGAATTGCACCCACAGTCAGCAGCACAGTACTTCACAAACCTACCATCAAGCCAACTATGGAGCAAAGGCAGGCACCTATAGTTTTGATATAAATCAGGCATTAAAGTGCATAGCAGAGTTGGCCCATGGACTGAATTGTTTACTTGCGTTCCTACAAATACATGAAAGCTGATATGCTTTCTTGTGCATCTAAAGCATTCTACTTGATCAAAAGTATTTATATTTGAAAAAAACACAAAGACCTACCCTCAGTTTGCCCACTTTGAGCTACAGTGTTAGAAGTTTCGTAAAAAAATCAAGGAAAGATAGTTACTTCCACTATCAATTGACACAGTACTTGACCTTTTTAAAAATTTTTATGGAGATTAAACTACATTCTAATTTTTTGATTTGCTTTCTCCAATTATTCAGAACAACTTGCATTTGGAAAAATCCCAAAGGGCAGTACTGTATGTGTAAGTTACACCATTGTGTCTCTAGGTATTCTTTTGCTTCAAATTCATCAGATAATCTGAAAAAGTATAAAAAAACTGACAACAGGAAAAACAAAAAATTACTTTGAGTGACCTTTCAATAAGAATGATCATTAAACGAGCAGTGAATGGAGGCAACGGATTTAAATTCTACATCTAGTGTAACTAAAATGACACCATTCCTTTATCAAATTTCAACCTAACAGTTTCATGAAAAGGCTAATGAAATCTTAGCTACGTATAACACAAAAATCAAACTCAACATGCTTTCATCTGATTAAATCTTATCAAAAGATCTTCATGCATTGAAGATCTTTTTGATTTTTCAAAATTATGTAATATCGCTATAGGTTATTCAAGCAATTTGATATACAAACCAATGTATAAAAGATATAATTTCCACACAATTGGCCAAATTTTTTTAATAGACATTTATGTTATCAGATCTACCTTCAGTGCAAACTACCTACAAAATTTTTTCCATCAACATCTCTGGGAAAGTGGTAAAAAGCGAAAGTAAAACACATTCAACCATCAGACACTACACACTTATGTCTCTAAGATCAGAGTCAAAGTCAAAGTCAATCATGGAGAAATATACACAGCACCTCATCGCCCATATGGTCTTTCCTCTGGGAAGAGTAATTCCTTAAAACTTGTCTACTGGCCAATTTTTTGGTCATCTGACAATGTCTCCTTCTGTAGTTCAACAGCATTTTGTTTTCCTGTTGTTGATATTTTATACTTTGATGTTGGAATTATCTGATGAATTTGAAGCAAAAGAATACCTGGAGAGTCAATGGCATAACTTACACATACAGTACTGCCCTTTGATTTTTCCAAATGCAATTTTCAACATCTGAGGAACCTGGAGTCTTACTAAAGTTGCTAAATAACTACAAATCAGCTAACGTGTTATATTAGAAGCCAATGGAAATTTAAAGATCAATTCTCTGTCCCGAGAGGTTTTATAACCAATGCAAGTAAAGATTATATTTGTAAAAAAAAAAAACTTGTTTTGACAAGTTGCAACAACCCCATATAAAAAGGCCAAAATCAGTTTTAAATGTTGTTAATAAGTGGTAGATTTTGAGATCTAATAGCAAGGTATTATAATGCCATCATTAACCGGCTTGGTGCAGGTTAAGTCACCAGGCAGACATCGTAATGTTAATCTATTACATCTACAAAGTGGGCCCCTTGCTTAAAATGATGCATTGCTTCCTTTAGATTTTTGACTGATAGGTTGATCGTGCCATATTTGACCACGGTGGACTCCACACCAGGCAACTTGTTCATCTGTCCTTCACAGCATCCTTTCAATTCAATGATTCACAATGAGGAATATCTTCAGGACTGCAAAGCAAACAGACTGATGTGGCCGAGTCAATTCCCAATCTGTTCGAGGATCTCAATAGAACGTTGAGAAGTGCTTTGTTCTTGGATTTCTGGATTCTGCTGTTCATCTCATTTTCAAGATGGATAAGTATTGAAGCAGGTGGTTCTGTTAAATCCTTAACTGGACTTAAATTGTGCTTTGCCAATACGCCCCGTGTTGAATACAGGCCAAATTGATTTCACAAGTTTCCAGAAGAATGCCAACTTTAACATTAAATACAACCCTGTAGCTTGCTTTAAAAGAAAATCTTGATTTTCAATTCATCATCCGTCATCCATCATCCTGTGGATTAGAGATTTTTGCAACTTGCACTCAGTGAAAAGGGAAACCCCACAAAGCATAGACACCAATTCCTAAGACCAAAAAGTACACATGAAAATGAACACTACTGGGGAACTTTAGATCCAAAAGGTAGCTGATGCATCAGGATCAAGATCTAGGTTTGACAGCTTTTGTCTGCTGAAATCTAATGATGATTTATGGGTGTTCCAGAGAAGTGTTTATCCAGCATGGTTGGTGGTCCAGAAACATCTGCAAACATCTCTAGCATTCACAACTACTGCTTACTTGATCATGTCTGTCCTTGCCATTGGTGTCTCAATGCCCACCTAAATACCTCAATCCTCCTGTTCCAACAATGGGTCAGTGGACTCGAAACAGTAACTGTTTTCCGTCGACAGGTGCTTCCAGACTCCCCGAGTTTTGCCAGCACCTTCTGTTTTTGTCTCAGTGCTACGTGTTTACTTAATAGCTACATCCACAGAAATCAGCTCCTGTCCGAAGCTACTCTTCATTCAAGAAGCACAAAATATTCCATAAACAGAGACAACAAGGTGCAGGGCTGGATGAACACAGCAGGCCAAGCAGCATCATAGGAGCAGAGAGGCTGACGTTTCAGGCCTAGACCCTTCATCAGAAAAGGGGGAGGGGAAGGGGGTTTTGAAATAAATGGGGAGAGAGTGGGAGGCGGATAGAAGAGGGATAGAGGAGAGGATAGGTGGAGAGGAAACAAACAGGTCGAAGAGGCGGGGATGGAGCCAGTAAAGGTGAGTGTAGGTAGGGAGTTAGGAAGGGGATAGGTCAGTCCAGGGAGGACGGACAGGTCAAGGGGGCGGGATGAGGTTGGTCGGTAGGAGATGGAGGTGCGGCTTGAAGTGGGAGGAGGGGATAGGTGGGAGGAAGAACAGGTTAGGGAGGCAGGGACGAG
>NW_025973594.1:0-8970 GCF_021869965.1 Rhincodon typus
GCCAGACCTGCTGAGCTTTTCCAGCAACTTCTGTTTTTGTTCCTGATTTACAGCATCCGCAGTTCTTTCAGTTTTTAGAAGGTATTTGTAGTTGTATCTAAAAGCTGAAGACACAAATGACATGAACCTACTGAGGTGTTAGGTGCAGGGACTCTGCTGTGAGTATTGTAAGAATGGTGCTATGGGTACTGTATCAGGAATGTATTTTGCGGTACTGTGCATGAGATGTTTCGTTTTGTTCTCAACTTATGAGGGAGTGTTTTTGGATTAATAGGATTATACTGTTACTGTGTGTTTAAAAATATTTTGAATTGGTATTATAAGTAAATTGTTTGATTTATTCTATTATTTTCATTTCTTTTGTAATAGACTTGTTTGATTGTTAAACAAAATCTTCACCAATGCATGTTTATGTTTCAGTGAGGCACCACTACATTAGAACCAAGAAAAAAAAGCATCAAGCTAGGTTTCTGTGGAATGTTTGACTTGTCTGGTAATAGCACTACCTGGGATCACAACAATTTGGTGTGAGGTTTTTTAAAAGAATAATTGAGTCAGGGGCAACAAAAAAACCAATATTATACGATCTACATAAATTTACCTCATGATGATGATCAAACCCAAACTCGATGAAGTGCACTATAATTTTCAGTGAAGTTATGTAATGAATTGATACAAATTTCCTGTTGTAAAACTACCTCTTTTTAAAAAAAAAAGTAGTCATTCTTATGCTTTCCCAAGTTCAAAGCCACCATGTCCATTAAATGCAATGATATTGGTGTAAATTTGGCATTCCAAGAGAGAAATGAATGGAGAACAAGTCCAAAGCAATCGTTGTTCTGAAAATGTCATTGCTTCATTTTGTTAACTGCAGCTTGCCTTTCCATGATTTGCTTGTATTTTTTTAAAAAAAAAGACTAGCAATCTGCCAATGATGGTAGAGGTGACACATGAAGGGAAAAATTGCTTGTTTGAGTGGAGATGTGTTTTGTAAGAGTTGGAATGGGGTGGTTATTGGGTAGTCCTGGATGGGGTCTTTCTTTTTCTTTGAACCTGTGTGTTGAGAATCTAGGAGGAAACCAAACTTAGTTTATAGAGACTAATTCGACAAGCTTGATGGTTGGAGATTTAGGATACTGCTGACAAAAGACGTGTAGATTGGTAGAGAAAGAAAGCTGTGATGAGGGTTAATGCGATGAGTCACTGAAAGGTGGAAGAATTGAAGAGCAGCGAGGCTGTGAGGATGGGGAAACAGCAAGATGGGCTAGAGAATTGGTGAATACACTTGGGTTGTTGCTTCAAAATGGAGACCCATATGAGTTGTATAATCATCTTTGCTAGTTTTGCAATGCATGGAAGCTATATTTTCTGTATCACCACTCTCTGTGCCTATTGCATATCTTTAATGCTCTCTGTTCATTCTCATTGCTCCTTCATGTGCTCTGCAGCTCTCTCTGCTCCTGGATATTGTGTAAGTGCAATCAGCAATATATAACTGTTCCAATTTTAACAGAAAAATTCTTTATAGGATATACTTAGATGTGCACGATGTAAGGTATCTTTCATATCCTGTTTTGTTGATGTGCACAGTGGATAATCCTTTGGGACCTGGATTCAAAGATAGCCAAATTAATGAAATAGCATTGCTGGCTGACTGCTAACTCTCAGGCAACTAACTTTTATTTCAGAACACCCTACCCCTCCCCCATTTCTGATGAAGGGTCTAGGCAAGAAACGTCAGCCTTCCTGCTCCTTTGATGCTGCTTGGCCTGCTGTGTTCATCCAGCTCTACACCTTGTTAACTGTACATAAAATTAATTTATGCATTTTCCAGTGTAGTTGTTCGTGGGTCCAAGTACACAAATTGGTCTAAAAATAAGTACCTCCCCTAGAAAAGATTGTAATCTGGCTGCAAAGAGAAGATATGCCTCCCACAATCTCAGGATATCTCCTAGTGCATTACAGCTAATGAAGTACAGTTGAAGTATTGAAATGTACGAAATAGCAATGCAATAAATGCTGAATGTGATGATACTGAGGCTTTAAGAGGTGTATTTTAGTTTTGTTTTGGAAGAGAGGTTTTAAGGCAGAGGCGCAAAGCAGTCTACTAGGGCCGCGAGAGTAAACAGCTTCTGAAGCATTGGGGCATTTTTTAAAAAAACGTTGGAACAATAGAAGCAGTCTGAATGGGTATGTTCAAGCTCCCACGGAACCAGGAGTTTTAATTTTCGCTTTCAGCAGTTGCTGTTGGGGTCTTGAAGTGGAAGCTATTTTTTCCCACCTCTTGGTTAGAGCCAAAAGTTGGGGGTTCTCTTCCTGCACGTGAGACAATCTGCTTTCTGAATTTGCCTTTTGCCAAGGGTGTGTTTAGGGGATGTTACCGTATTAGAACGGTTAATTAGTAGTAGTTACTGTATTTATTATTCTGTTAAGTTTTCTAATAAAATTCAGTTATTCCAATTTCTTCTTTCAAATAAAAACTGAAAGAACTGCAAATGCTGTAAATCGGAGACAAAAATGGAAATTGCTGGAAAAGCTCAGCCGGTCTGGCAGCATTTGTGGAGAGGAATCAGAGTTAAGTTTCAGGTTGAGATGACTCTTTTCACAGATCTGATGATGGCTAGGAAAATGTCAGTTTGTACATAGAAGATGGGTAGGGTGAGGGGTAAGGAGATAGGTGGAGATAGAGCCCAAAGAGAGAAAGGAGCAGTTAGACAGACAAAGGAGTGGATAACGATCTGGCTAAAGTTTTTTTTTGAGAAGATTCGTAGCTTGGGTTGTGGTTGAGGCTGTAGACATGCTTGCCGAGCCGTTGGGTTTGGTTACAAACATTTCATCGCCCTGCTAAGTGACATCGTCAGTGCTCCTCCGGTGAAACCTTGGTGTTCTGTCCCGCTTGTATTTATATGCCTCAGTTTGTTGGGGTGTTTGGTACCACTTCTGGTTCTGTTTCTCAGTGGTTTGTATACAGGGTCTAATTCAATGTGTTTGTTGATGGAGTTCCGGTTAGAATAACAGGCCTCCAGGAATTCCCTGGTGTGTCTATGTTTGGCTTGTGTGATTATGAATGTTTGTCCCAGTTGAATTTGTGCCTCTCTTTGTCAGTGTGTAGTGAGACAAGTGAGAATTGGTCGTTTCTCTTGGTGGCTAGTTGGTGTTCATGTATCCGTGTTGTCAGTTTTCTTCTAGTTTGGCCTGTGTAGTGTTTCTCACAGTCCTTGCATGGTATTTTGTACATTATACTGGTTTTGCTGGTTTTGGGAATGCTGGCTAGGAGGGTAAATAAATGTTAATGGGGACTGTTAGTGGCTAACAATGGGTGGTGTAAAATAGCAGACGATATGATACTGAGTTCAGCAGGTCTGGCAGGATTTCTGAAGAAAAATCAGAATTAACATTTCAGGTCCAGTGACCCTTCCTCAGAATGGAACTGAAACTTCAATTCTGATTGTTTCTTCACAGATGCTGTCAGACCTGCTGAGCTTTTGGAGCAACTTCTGTTTTTGTTCCTGATTTATAGCATCTGCAGTTTTTTGGTTTTTATGATACCAAGGACAGGTTATGGGGGTTGAGGTAATGACTTGGGAGAGCTCAGGCCCTAAAGTTATTGTGCTGTATTGAGTCGGGAAGGCTGCAAGGTCCCCAGGTGGAAAATAAGGTGTTGTTCTTCCAGCGAGCTGGAATACTGCAGCAAGCCTGGGACAGATGTTGGCCAGGGAACAGAGTGGTGTGTTACAGTGGCATAAGATCTCCAGCATCTGCAGTTTTTGGATTGTATTTGGTGATTTAAGGGAGTTTGGTCAAGAGGGAAAGACGGTACTCTTTTCTATTCTACTTTTTTCAGCATCCAAATAAACATAGAAAATAGGACCAGGAGTAAGCCATTTGGTCCTTCAAACCTACTCTGTCATTCATCATGATCATGGTTGATCGTTCAACTCACTGATCTCTTTTCCTCCACTTCTTTTGATCCCATTAGTCCAAAGTGCTACATTCAATTCTTCCTTGAAATCTAATAGTGTTTTGGCCTCAAATGCTTTCTGTGGTTGTGAGTTCCATAGGCTCACCGCTCTCCTGGTGAAGAAATTTGTCCACATCTCAGTCTCTTGTCATCAGGAATATTCTTCCTACATCTACCCTGTTTAGTCCTGTTAATATTTACAGGCTTCTGTTGGAGATTCCTCCCCTCATTTTTCTGACATGCAGCAAATATAATCCTAACAAGTCAACCTCTTCTCAGATAACAAGGTGTAGAGCTGGATGAACACAGCAGACCCAGCAGCATCAGAGGAGCAGGAAAGCTGACGTTACAGGTCTGGACCTTTCTTCAGAAATGGGGGAGGGAAGGAGATTCTGAAATAGATAGAGAAAGAAGGGGAGGCAAATGAAAGATGGATAAAGGAGTAGATAGGTGGAGAGGAGACGGTCAGGTCAAGGAGGTGGGGATGGAGCCAGTAAAGGTGTGTGTAGGTCGGGAGTTACGGTGGGGGTTGGTCAGTCCAGGGAAGATGGACAGGTCATGGAAGAGGGGATGAGGCTGGTAGGTAGGAGGTGGGGGTGGAGGTTGAGGTGGGAGGAGTGGATAGATGGGGGAAAGGACGGACAGGTTAGGGAGGCGGGGACAAGCTGGGCTAGTTTTGGGATGCAGTCGGGGGCAGGGAGATTTTGAAGCTTGTGAAGCCCACATTGAGACCATTGGGCTGCAGGGTTCCCAAGTGAAATGAGGTGCTGTTCCTACAACCTTCGGGTGGCATCGTTGTGGCACTGGAGGAGGCCTAGGATGGACATGTCGTCCAAGGAATGTGAGGGGGAGTTGAAGTGGTTTGCGACTGGGAGGTGCAGTCATTTGTTGCGAACCAAGCGTAGGTGTTCCACAAAGCGGTCTCCAAGCCTCCGCTTGGTTTCCCCGATGTAGAGGAGACCACATTGGGAACAGCGGATACAGTATACCACATTAGCAGGTGAACATCCGTTTGATGTGGAAGGTTTTCTTGGGGCCTGTGAGGGGGGGAGGTGTAAGGGCAGGTGTAGCACTTCCTGCGGTTGCAGGGAAAAGTGCCGGAGGTGGTGGGGCTGGTGGAGAGTGTGGAGCCATTTGACATTTTGACTACCTGCGGCACCTACATGCTTACCTCCAGTAACAAATAAAAACAGAAATTACGGGAGAAACTCCAAGTTAACATTTTGAGTCCTTTGACCCTTCTTCAGAACACTGAGTCATGACTCGAAACACTAACTCCTGTTTTCTCTCCACAGATGCAGCCATACCTGCTGAGTTTCTCCAGCAATTTCTGTTTTTATTTTTTTCAAATCTCTGTTCTTTGTTTATTTTATGATTATCTTCAGTGGCTGGAATATGAGGACACCCAGATCTTGTTGCATATACCCTCTCTCAATTTACAAGTGCAGTTAGTAATTAAGAAGGCAAATGGAATATTGCCCTTCATTGCTGGAGGGATAGAGTTTAAAAACAGGGAGGTTATGCTGCAGCTGTACAGGGTGCTCGTGAGGCCACACCCGGAGTATTGCATACAGTTTTGGCCTCCTTACTTGAGAATGGGTGTACTGGCACTGGAGGGGATGCAGAAGAGGTTCATGAGGTTGGTTCCAAAGTTGAGAGGGTTGGCTTATGAGGGGAGATTGAGTAGAATTTAGAAGAATGAGGGGGCATCTTTATAGAAACATATAAAATTATGAAGGGATTAGATAAAGTAGAAGCAGGGAGGTGGTTTCCACTGGCAGGTGAAACTAGGACTATGGGCATAACCTCAAAATAAGGGGAGCAAATTTAGGACTGAATTGAGGAGGAACTTCTTCACTCAAAGGATTGTGAATATTTGGCATTCCCTGCCCAGTGAAGCCATTGAGGCTACCTTGTTGAAATCTTTCAAGGCAAAAATAGATTTTTGAACAGTAAAGAAGTTAAGGGTTAAGGTGAGTGGGAGGGTAAGTGGAGCTGAGTCCATGAAAGTGCAGCTGTAGGGTAGTGTTATTTCTTATGCTATCGTGTTCTTTGTTTATTGGATGCTGTTGTGTGATAAATTATGTAGGAACATTCCAACTTGTGTTTTGGTGTATTCTGTTTTTCTTTCAGAATTGTTCTAACTTCTTGCAAACTATAGATCAACAATGCACAAATTGCCTTTGTGCTTCAGTACTGTTCATTTGTTTTAAAATTGCTGGATGCTGTGCTTCCTGACTTATTCGTTATTCCACAGAGAGAATTTGAGGAGAAAATATTTTTTGATGTGTACTCTTAAAAGTGATGTTTGTTTTCAAATTGGGCATCCAGATAGTGAGATTAAGATGCCAAACAGAATTTGTTCATTCGCCGAGACTGAATGATTAATATGTTCACCTACACAATTGGAAGCATTCATTTTGCCAGTTGAGTTAGAAAGTCCTTGGACCTCAGTCTGGCAGTAGTATAAGAGTTTAGAGAAACCAAGTAACCAGAAAATTGGACTGGAGCTTTGAAAAGACAATGTTTCACTGGAGATCATCTTCCAAAGGGATTTTTCTGTTTTCGTTGCTGGTGAAGTTTTATCACACACTTCATTTTTGGATAATATTTTGCATTAATATGGGAGGTGATGACCTAGTAGTATAATCGTTGGTCTGTTAATCCAGAAACCCAGATAATGTTCTGGGGACCCAGGTTCGAATCCTGCCACGGCAGATGGTGGAATTTGAATTCAATTTAAAAAAAAGGAATTGGGAGTCTAAAGATGACCATGAAACCATTGCTGATTGTCAGGAAAAACCCATCTAGTTCACTAATGTCCTTTAGGAGAGGAAACTGCCTGGTCTGGCCTACATGTGACTCCAGACCCACAGCAATTGGAATCCTACTTGGAAATACAACAGACCATATTGTGTTCAACAAAGTACAAATAATGAAGGTAACTTTCATACTAAATATTTGAATAGACTATCAAAACATACATTGGTATCCAACTTTGCTGTTAGTTCACTTAATCAACAATGATTTGGAGGCTTCATTAGCTTGATTTTATATTAGAAATCTGATGTCAAAAAGAATGTATTCTGTTTTTGGCAGTGTATCTCTGCAAATCATATTTTACTCAATGCCATCTGGATTTGTGAAGGATCTGAGGGACCTGGGATTGCAGTAATGAACCATCTTATGCTGACTTAGCTATGAACAAAAATATGTACATATACTTCCTTAATTGTTCATGAATTCAATCTCTGAGGTGTGTAAAATGATTTTAAACTGTTAGTCTGCTGTTAAATTGATTGACTGCTTCAGAGAGCTAGATAGTATGTTTAATGTTCTTTTAAATGCACGTTTTCTTGACTTCATAATATTGAGCAATGTGTTTCCTGTATTTGAACTGCAGACATAAAAGCTATTGCTGCCTTTAGCTGCTCGTGAATTGTTGCAATGTATGCATCTAACGTTTTCATCAAGGTTTAAATTATAATTAACACCAAGTATTGTGAATGCTGGAGATCTTGAAAAATAGTGTTGGAGAAATGCAGGTCCACTGACTTTCTTTATAAATTGTAATGATGGCTTATATAATCATTTGTAATATAGCCAATGGTGCAATTGGTAAATACAGCATCCAACGTGGAATTGAGTCATTTTCCCTCGGGTAGGGGAGTTCAAAACCAGGAAACTTATTTTGTAAAGTGAAAGGAGAAAGATTTAAAAGGGATCTTTTCCGCAAAGAGGATGCTTTGTATGTAGGATGAATTGCCAGAGGAAATGGTAAATGCAGGTACAGTTACGACATTTAAAAGACATTTGGACAGGTACATGAATAGGAAAGGTCAAGAGGGATATTGGCCAAACATAGACAAGTGGGCAGTTTAGTTTGGGGAAACCTGGTCAGCGTGGGTGAGTTGGACTGAAAGGTCTGTTTCTATACTGTGAGTCCATGACCTATGATCTGTGATCAGCAGTGTGGTTGACACCTGACTGCCCTATAGGTAATTAGGGATGAGCAATAAATGCTGGCCAAGCCTGCGATGCCCAAATCTCGTGAATGAATAAATTAAATACATGTTGTTTTACTGTTTTAATGAAATTAATTTCCTATCTGTTGCTTTCGTTTATTGTAAAATAAAGGCGTCTAACAAGACAAATCCATGACGTACATGGGAAACTGTATGATTCTCAAGCCCCGCTACTCCAGAGGTCGCCATAAAAGTTAATTATCTGATCAAAGCCTGTAAAATACCTCTCTTGTTGGAATGAAGTTAGCAGAAAGCACTGACCAG
Source organism: Rhincodon typus (assembly GCF_021869965.1). Classification (NCBI taxonomy): domain Eukaryota; kingdom Metazoa; phylum Chordata; class Chondrichthyes; order Orectolobiformes; family Rhincodontidae; genus Rhincodon; species Rhincodon typus. The sequence continues at coordinate 8,251 of NW_025973594.1, forward strand.
ATTTCTGTACGTAACAAGAATTACTAATTAATACAAACAAGTTAATTCTGATCACAAGTAGATAACAATGAACTGTGAATATATGGTTCTCGTAAAAATCTAAACTGTGTTAAAATCTTTGAGTTGTAAACAGGCACAAAGGGAAAACATTGGTTTTGTGCGTGGAACAACAATAAAAACTGGAAATTGCTCTGCATTTGCACAGCCCAGAGAGTTTGGGCTTGTTAGGGCTTAGTGTTCTTTGATTTCTTTTCTCTAGGTTCCTTCACTTCTGTGCAGGAGGTGCAGGGTGATTGGTGCACAAGCCATAAACTCCCTTTGTTACTGGTTAAAAGCAATGCTTAAAGCAACTGATGGGAGAAAATAGCTGACATCCTTAGACCAGTTATTTTTACTACAGGGAGAGTCAGTCAGACTACCTGCCTTTCAGCGGTCTGAAGGCATTCTCACTGAATTGTACACACCCACAAGGCTGCCCAGGAACCAATTACAGTTGTTGTCAGGCTGATGACCTTTTGGTATCGATGACTGGTCACATTTGCTGAAATAAATCAGCAATTTTTTTTAGCTGACTAAATTCCCCCTTCTGCATGTATCGCCAGTTGCCAGGCCATCTACAAAACAGCCTTTCCCAGTGCTTGAAGCAATAGTGTAAAACCAACAAACAGTTTCGAAGGTTGCAGGAACAGCAACTCATATTCCGCTTGGGAACCCTGCAGC
>NW_025973595.1:0-8970 GCF_021869965.1 Rhincodon typus
TCTTTCCTGCACCTCTGATGCTGCTTGGCCTGCTGTGTTCATCCAGCTCTACACCTTGTTATCTAGGATAATACTGAACCCACTTTACTGTCCATTCTCCTTATTTTACATTATCATAGAAACACAGAAGTTAAATTGACTAGGGACAAATTATGGCATGGAACACAGATAGTCAAGAGGAACTCAACTTCCAAAATCAGCTGCAGTTTCAGTCCAAACTTCCAAAGAATATTCTGCTGAAGGAAATGGTTAAGTAGTGCAGTCAGAAGTACTTGTGGAGTGTTCTTCCATTTTAATGGTGTATAGCTTCCCTAACTTACACATAGTTGACCAAGTGAGTTTGTATGGTTGTATGGTTCCCTTTTTCTCCATCATAACTGTGAAAACCAAACCTGTAATTGTAAATGCATATTCATGAAGCTCTGCAATAGTCACAGTGAGGAAGGAGTGGGAGTTGCAATTAAACAGATTTTTAAAGGTTAATTATGTTAATAGCGTTTTAGAATTTGAATGCCAGTAAAAAACAGATCAGCCCAAAAACAAATGCCCATAAATAAAACTTGAATAATACCAGTTAAGAGCTCTCAAAAAGCTCCAAGGCTGGAGGTTACTGAGATAAGGAGGGGCAAGGCCACTTGGAACCAAATCCAACGAACGATGGATAGATTTGAACCTCGAAGGCATGTCACTAGATTAAACTAACCCATATGGCAGAAACATTTCAGCTCATTCATCTTGAGCTACGTATAAAATCTGGAAAGCAACCTTTATTGCTCTCTCCACCCCAAGATAAGCAAATGCTCACTTTGAATGAATACTTTGAATGATCACAAACATAACATCAGAAATAATACAACAATTAACCTCAGCACTTCCAGGCTTGGTGTGGAGGAGAGGAATGTGTCATAGTCCCCATTTGTCCCATACTTGAAATGTCCCTGAATGTGAAAGAGTCTGCTGACAGACATGGTGCAGTCTTGTTTATGAAGATTATTATGGGCTTTGGAACCAGCCAATTTTAATAAAGTGTATAAGCTGAAGAACTAGCAAATAAACATTACCCATTAAATCACGCAAGTTAAAAAAGTCCTATCTTCAATTACTGGACAGCACTAAATTAGCTAAGCAGTTGCTGGATCATTACAACTGACCTTCCCCCAAATGGGTCAAGAGACATTGGTAAGAGGGGGTGCGAAATAGTAACTGGGTGATCATATTACTTGCTGGAAACTGCATGGCTGCTTACATTTGCCAAGAACAGGATTGGACTGGTTTGCCCTGCTCTTCAAATATGTTACTGATACTTACTGGTTCACACAAAATGGCTGAAGATGATGCCAAAGGGCTGCTGGTACCTAGGGATCCAAAACCCAAGAGTAAACACCTTAAGCGTCATCTAGAAAGAAGGGGGAAAACAGGGGAGAAAAAGATAGTACATACCCAGCATGAGTATCTCAAACAGCAGCGATTCAGTTTGTTTCTTTTAAAAAATATCAAAATTTAGAACATCTTTACATGATATCTCAAAGGCTTATCACAAATACAGTTTATAAACATCTCTTATGCATTCACACAATGTCAGCATCACTGGCAAGAATAATATCTACTGACCATCCTTAATTATCCTCAAGGAGATGGTGGTGAGACAGCTTCTTAAATCATTTCAGCGCATGTGAATACGTTCTCACAATACTATTAGGTAAGGAGATTCAGGACTTTGACCAAATGATGAAGAACAGCGATACATTTCCAAATCAGAATGGTGTATAATTTGAGGTGCACTTGGAGATGGTAGTGTTCACATATGCTTGCTGCCCTTTTAAATGGCAGAGCTCGTTAGTTTAGAAGGTGCTGTTGAAGAAGCCATGGTGAATTTGCTGTAGGGCATCTGGTACCAAACACAGTTGCTGGTAATGGAGTGAGTGAAAGTTTAAGACGGTGGATGGGATGCTGATCAAGTAACCAGCTTTGTCCTTGTCTTGATATTGATCTTGATCTTAAGAGTATTGTTCAAGCTGCACTCATCCAGGCAAATGAGCAGCATTCCATTACACCTCTGTCTTGTGCTTTGTGGACAGGCACTAGGGAGTCAGGAATTACTCACCACAGCCCCTGACCTATTTTGGCACCACAGATGTCTATGGCTGGTCCAATTAGTTTTCTCATAAATGGTAACCCGTAAGGTGTCAATTGTGGGGAAGTTTGATGATGGTAATAGTATTTAATATCATGGGGAGGGAGGTAGATTTCTCTTGTAGAAGAAGATCGTTGCCGAGGATTTGTGTGGCACAGATGTCACTTGTTCCTATCAATCAAATCTATTTGCTGACCTGGTCTTATTGTATATGGGCACAAACTGCTTCTTTTCTCAAATAACTGAAAATGGGCTAAACACTATAATCATCACCACTGAAACAGCAAAGGTTAGTTAGGCCTTGGATTGTGCTCTGAAGAGCTCTTGCAGTGATATCCTGGAGATGAGATGATTGGCCTACAACAACCATATCTTCCTTTTTGTTTAAGGTATGATTGTAACCAGTAGAATCTTTCAGATTCCCAACACAAATTTTGCTTCAGATTCTTGATCTCACACTGGGTTAAACGTTGTCTGATGTTGAGGCCAGTGTCTCTCACCTCACCTCTACAATGCAACTCTTTTGTCCATGTTTGGGCCTAGGCTGTAATGAGGTCAGGAGCCAGCAGATCCTGAAAAACTCAGAACGTTTATTGGTGAACATGCTGTTGGTGAGCAAATGCCATTTGATAGCACTGTTGATGATACCTTCCATCACTTTGCTGACGTGTTTATTTTTCAAAGCAGGATGAACTTAGCCAAATATTCTTAAATTTCTACATTGTGTGCTGCTCAGTTGGTGGGAAACAAAACAATTCTTCCTCTTTTCTTTGAATTAATTCCATATGAAAACAGAAAAAGACATTGGCTAACAGTTACCATCAGATATATAAGCAGCAATGCAAAGTTAATCCACTTTTTTGAGTGACAGGCTTATTTTAAAAAATATTTTATTCCATTCAAAACAAAAGGATATTCTGGACTGCCATTTAATACACCAAAAATACACCAACTAGAACCTTGTTGTTCCCTTGAAAAGTTAGGTGGGCAAGCAGACTAATATTCTGCACACGTTATAGCTCAATGCTGCTTTGACTTAGCCAGCAGCTGATGGAGCATTAAGAGAAAGAGATTTTTTCATCACACCAGCATTATTTACAAAGTGATAATCTCAGCAGTGTCCTAGTGCAGAACTAAATGAAGCTCATTATGACTAACACGTCAGAATCTAATCCTTCAACACTCCCAACACGCACTGTTATCCACAAAAGAAAATGACAATTCTATCTTGGGATGTTCACAGCGACCTTACACAAACAATCAAGGTTCCAAATGATCATTCAGGGCTGGGATAAAATTGGCCTCAACATCCTGAGTTAAGGAGGATTTGGGGATGCAGGAACCTATCTAGAAAGTGCATTTGTACGTATATGGGCTGAGGACATACTGGGCATGCTCCAATATCCACTACATTCAAAGATCATACAATCACCCAGTACATATCACATGAAGAATGAGCAGTTCAGCAAGGTATCCAGGCACCCAACACCCAAATTTTAGCAAGGAGGTGAGTAGAGGAGAAAGAATGCTACTTGACATATCAAACAGGATGAATACAGGATGTTGAGGGAGAGTCACTGTAAAAGGACAGTTAGAATTTAAATATTGCACTGTGGAACTATCAAAGCAGTTAAAAAAAACTGTTCTAAAATGTAATTTATTTGCAAACAGTTTTCCACTGGTCCATTAGTGATTAGGGACTATGAAGGATGAAGCAAGCTTAGGTCTTGACTTACATTTTAAAACAAATAACAGGATTAAAAAAAATACACTACCTTTCAAGATTAACTGTCATAATTTTAATGTATTTCACCACTTCCTCCTAATTGATATGAACCACATCAAAACAGTTATTAGCTCATTAGTAATTTGAACAGTGGCAGTTTATTACCATTTTTTGTAAATAACACAGACAGTTATCTTTATACAAGGAAAAAAAGTGATGCAGAAATACTGAGACAGTTCATTTCGGATGCCTTGTTTTGAACATCTACCTCACTGATGACGATTTCAAAACTGTAAATAATAGATGTAGATAAACTTCTATTGCAATTGAGAAACCATTTACAATAACTGAATTCAGATTACTGGGGAAAAAGTCTTGCTTCGGAAGAAATCTGCACATAAATAAAAACAAAAAATTGGGCAGAGTTCTGCATCAAGTTGAAGAACCGGGCACTACCAATTCAAATCGGCCAACCTGTCCTTCTTGTGCAAGCTGGTTCATAATATCATCTACACGGACTTTTCTGCTCACAACCAAATAACGCTCCTTTCCTTTTCCATAGGATTTACTCTTGAGCCCATACTTTGCAGCCATTTGATGGATTTGCATTCGCTCATCGTTGGTTAGCTCTTTGGAAAAGGTCAGTTCTTCCTGCTTGTCCGAACGGGCATAGTTTTTGATAAGATCTTCTATATCACGCTTGTTTAATTTAGAACCACTCTTGCTCATCTCTAAACCCAGGCCCTCCCTCTTGAACTGTTCTTTTACTATGATTGGCTCTGCAATACCTTCACCCTCTTTTCCTAAACCACCTCCTTTCCACCCCATTTTCCGTAAAAGCTGATTGCCAATGTTGTCCTCGGTGATCTTTTGTTTAAGAGCTTCCTCAGCCGATCTTCCCAGAATTGCACTTCGAGAGATGGCTGCATCAGTGTTTCCTGGTTTGCTTGATTTTACAACAGGTTGGGTTTCCCTCAGTATTGTCAAAGCTTTTTCTGCTGCTGTATGCTTCACCAACTTTTTGGTTCCATAAGCCTCAGCAATAAAGTGATCTTCAACAAAAACACGACATTGCCAGACCTGACTGGGTGTCAGTTGAAACTTGTAATCCACGGTCATTCTGTTAAATTGGGCTGAATTGTTCAGAATGCAGACAGCATTTTTTGCCGTCTCCAAAATGACAAAATCCATCCAGTGCTTCTTTTTGAGATCCTTTGAATGTCGGTTGCTCTGTTTAGTTGTTTCGTTTCCTTTATTGGCTGTATCTTTAGATTCTTTGCTTGGGATTTTCTCATCTGGTTTTTTGAGAGCAGGAGGAATGTCATTTCGAGGGGTGTTTTTTTCACACAATATTAAATCATCAATACAATTATTTTTACACTTGCGCTTCACAACCTCAACCACCACGTCTTTAAGGAACAACTTTAAGGCTTGCTCAGAGGCCCTATCACGAGCTCCAATTTTGCTGCCAGCATAACCTGTAGCCAAGTAGACACCCTGACATCTCAACTCACAGGCATAGCCATCTGTCAAGACTTTCTTATTTTTTGGTACGTCAGCTGGAGGGATCTCCTTCAGTGATACGTAGAAATACTGAGGATTTGTTTTACATGTCTGAATACAGCTGCTTAGCACATCGCTATGGTTTAGCTGGTTACTGAAGCCTCCAATTGAACTAAGCTTTCTTGACACAGATATCTGAAGCATATTAAAGAAAGTCTGTCTGCTCTTTATTGCAGATGGAGAAAAGCCACCAGATGGAGATGCCTTGCTTGACAAAGGTTCTGGAAGTATTGACTTGCTGGCATTCTTCTTAGACGATTTTCTACTCTTCGACCGTTTCGTCTGTGTGAAGCCCAGGCCCTTGTAGCCCTGTTTGTTGGCAACTGGGGTCTTGGAAAAATCCGGTCCCCTCATTGTTGGATAAAGATCTGATGGATTGGAATGATAAGCTTCATATTTAGCAGAATAATTCTGCTGTATTTTAGACATGTAAGTGCTTAAACAGCTTATCCCGTTAACGCAGTTTCCACTTTTGGCTTGCTCTCCATCTGTGAAGATGGTTTTGTACAAGGAGTCATAATCAAATGCGCTAGAATTCTGAGAAGTGGCAGGATCCAGTGGGCCATTTGAACTTTTGCTAGATTTGCTCGTTTTTGAGTTGGGCTGAGACTCTGCCTTTACCGATTTCTCCTCCATTCTAATCAAACAATTTGAATTATCTTCATCTAAATCTGCCCACCTTCGTGGCTTGTCTGATTGATTTGGCTTTTTCTTCACTTCATCCTCCTCCTTGGTGCTGCTGCTAACAAATGCAACTGGCTCAAATCGAAACCTAGGACGGAATAAAGGCGGTTTTCGCTTTGCTGTTGGATTTTCACCTGAGGTGGACAGAGATAGCGAGTGTGTTAGGTAGTATTTTCAAAACATTGACTGCCTTGCACATCAACAAGTTATACCTTTTGTTTTTAAAGAAACAAATCTGCAAACTTCAGCAATACCTATGCATCCATATATTCTTTTTTCTTTTGCTGATCTGCCAGTATTAATGTAATTGCTGCTAAAATAATTTCAAATAGTACACAAAAGCTGGGGTGAAGGAAAATTCTATTTTTTATAATGCTGTTGGGGTTTGTCTTTGCAGACTCCTTTTTCTGCAGTCAAGTTGCATAAGTTTGTTTTAATAGTAACTACAGAATAAGACTCTTAACTGATCTGATATGCCAGATGACATGGAGATGAAGATGACAAATTTGCTAGTCATTTCAGCATGTAGCAAACAGAGTTGATTGGGGAATTTTCAGAAGTATTGTATTTGGATTTCCAGAAAGCATTCAAGAAGGTGTCACATAGAAAGGTACTGCACAAAATACAAGCTCATGGTATTAGCAGTAATGTATAAACACAGATTGAGGATTGGTAAATACACAGGAGTGAGTCAGGACTAGGCCTGTTGTGAAAAGGACACAAGGAAACTGCAAGGGGATTTAGATATGTTGAGTAACTGGGCAAAAACTTGGCAAGTGGAGTTTAATGTAGGAAAGTGAGAGGTAAACAGTTTGGTAGGAAGAATCAAAGGCAGACTAATATTTAAATAGAGAGAAACTCCAAAAACAAGCAGCACAGAGGGGATCAGAGTGTTCTTGTGCATGAAACAGAAATGTTAGCATGCAGGTGCAGTAATTAAATAAGACAAATGCTATTTTGGCCTTTATTGCTAGAGGACTGCAGTTTAAAAATGAGGAAGTCTTGTTACGACTAGTATGGTGTTGGTAAGGCCACATCTGAAATTAAGTTTTGGTCCCCACTTTTAATCAAGGATATACAGGCATTGAAGGCAGTTCAAAAGTGACTCGTTACGCTGATTCCTGAGATGAAGGAATTGATTTATCAAAAACAGGTTAGGCCTTTATTCAAGACAACAAGGTGCAGGGCTGGATGAACACAGCAGGCCAAGCAGCATCATAGGAGCAGAGAGGCTGACGTTTCGGGCCCAGACCCTTCATCAGAAAAGGGGGAGGGGAAGGGGGTTTTGATATAAATAGGGAGAGAGTGGGAGGCGGATAGAAGAGGGATAGAGGAGAGGATAGGTGGAGAAGAAACAAACAGGTCGAAGAGGCGGGGATGGGGCCAGGAAAGGTGAGTGTAGGTAGGGAGTTAGGAAGGGGATAGGTCAGTCCAGGGAGGACGGACAGGTCAAGGGGGCGGGATGAGGTTGGTCGGTAGGAGATGGAGGTGCGGCTTGAGGTGGGAGGAGGGGATAGGTGGCAGGAAGAACAGGTTAGGGAGGCAGGGACGAGCTGGACTGGTTTTGGGATGCGGTGGGGGGAGGGGAGATTTTGAAACTTGTGAAATCCACATTGATACCATTGGGCTGCAGGGTTCCCAAGCGGAATATGAGTTGCTGTTCCTGCAACCTTCGGGTGGCATCGTTGTGGCACTGCAGGAGGCCCAGGATGGACATGTCGTCTGAGGAATGGGAGGGGGAGTTGAAATGGTTCGCGACTGGGAGGTGCAGTTGTTTGTTGCGAACCGAGCGTAGGTGTTCTGCAAAGCGGTCCCCGAGTCTCCGCTTGGTTTCCCCGATGTAGAGGAAGCCACACCGGGTACAGCGGATGCAGTATACCACATTGGCAGATGTGCAGGTGAACATCTGCTTGATGTGGAAAGTCTTCTTGGGGCCTGGGATGGGGGTGAGGGAGGAGGTATGGGGGCAGGTGTAGCACTTCCTGCGGTTGCAGGGAAAAGTGCCGGGTGTGGTGGAGCTGGAGGGGAGTGTGGAGCGGACAAGGGAGTCACGGAGAGAGTGGTCCCTCCGGAAAGCAGATAAGGGTGGGGAGGGAAAGATGTCTTTGGTGGTGGGGTCGGATTGCAGATGGCGGAAGTGTCGGAGGATGATGCGTTGGATCCGGAGGTTGGTGGGGTGGTACGTGAGGACGAGGGGGATTCTTTTTTGGTTCTTATTGCGTGGACGGGGTGTGAGGGATGAGGTGCGGGAGATGTGGGAGACACGGTTGAGGGCGTTCTCGACCACCGAGGAGGGGAAGTTACGGTCCTTGAAAAACGAGGACAACTGAGATGTACGGGAGTGGAATGCCTCATCCTGGGAGCAGATGCGGCGGAGGCGAAGGAATAGGGGATAGCATTTTTGCAGGAAGGTGGGTGGGAGGAGGAGTATTCTAGGTAGCTGTGGGAGTCGGTGGGCTTGAAATGAATATCGGTTTCTAGGTGGTTGCCCGATATGGAGACAGAGAGGTCCAGGAAGGGGAGAGAGGTGTTAGAGATGGTCCAGGTAAACTTAAGGTTGGGGTGGAAGGTGTTAGTGAAGTGTATGAACTGTTCGAGCTCCTCGTGGGAGCACGAGGCGGCGCCGATACAGTCATCAATGTAACGGAGGAAGAGGTGGGGTTTAGGGCCGGTGTAGGTACGGAAGAGGGATTGTTCCACGTAACCTACAAAGAGGCAGGCGTAGCTTGGGCCCATGCGGGTACCCATGGCTACCCCCTTTGTCTGTAGGAAGTGGGAGGAATTGAAAGAGAAGTTGTTGAGTGTGAGGACGAGTGCGGCTAAGCGGATGAGGGTGTCAGTGGAGGGGGACTGGTCGGGCCTG
>NW_025973596.1:0-8970 GCF_021869965.1 Rhincodon typus
TTCTCAACCATATAATCTTCATCTTAAGAGCTCTCAAAAAATAATAATTTTGAAGACACAATCATTTCAGATGAAGATATGGCAAGGATGGCTTGTGACTTCCCACTGACAGCATAAAGGCAGGGAAACAATTTTGTGGGTTGAGATCCACAATATTTGATTTGCCTACAAATCTGTTTATTATTCATGTTTCATAAAGAAAAAAAACTATATTGTAACCTCCTCAGCTGTACCAGCAGATAACAGAATAGGAAAGGATTATCTTGCGTGATTGCATAGCAACGTGATCGGGCAAACAGGACAACAGTTATTTTAAATGATTGTACTAAAAATATCTAAAGATTTTGATGTCCTAAAAATGATCTGCTTGTTATTTCAGAGAAGTAAATTAGAAACCCTGATTTAATGTGTGCTTTTCCATGTTCTTGGATTCCTATTATAAAGATATTTTTCTGATGATTTAAAGATTTACCTGATGCTTCTTCATTTTCCTCAAAATTACAAAATGTTTGCTGCAAAAAGAAGTTTGAGACAATCCACAGAAATTTTAGAGAAATAACATCTTGCCAGGAAAGAATTGCTACAATACAGTTTATGAGCATACTGAATATGAAGATGCAGCAGCTCGAATATTTCGTAGCTCGTGACAATAATTCAGACACTTATACAACATAAAGTCCTCTGTGGTTCATACTCCTATTCAACTGTGTAGTCATTCTTTGCAACAGTATGTTAGCAAACTGAATATAAATAATCAGAAAATATGGAGGTCTGTTCAAACAATCAAACTATGAAACAACATATTTATTCATACTTGATGCTAATCAAAAAAATACATCCAGCACCACACAGCCATCCTTCAAGCCAGAGACAGGTAGCCAATCCAGTTCCAGATCTGTGTTATTTTTATGTTGGATGTCGCAGATTGCCTGAACATAATACCTGATCACTAATTCTCCCTTTGTTATATATCCTCACTTTATGTGAGCTAACAGTTGGTTATAATTTGATGATTCTTACAGCAGGAGGCCCAAAATTAGAGCATCAACGTAGTCTGTTCCACAACCAAAGCAATCTTGAATGCCACTGTCCCAGGATGCAGTAGAAATAACAGGATTTATTTGTTTAATGTATGCTGAACTTGAAATTGCCTGAGTATGGGAATAAGTTGTTATATTAATGAAGAAGGGACAAGGGTTTCCAGTTCATGCCTCCTGGAGTTGCACTGAGGTACATAAAATCCTTCCCAATGTTCCTCAATAAGGATTGGGTGTTAATATAAATAAAAGCAACACTGTCAAATGGAAGTTAAATGACAAACACATTCATGCAGGTTTTTAAAGGACAAATCAAAGGCCCATTTTGCCATTCAAAGAGTCAAGAAGTCAGAGAAAGCTCCTGTTTCTTTTAGCCCGGTTATTGCTTACGCAACAACTCTTATGCTGGTTCTCCTCAACATGGAGGTAAATCACTACAACAGTTTATATGATGTGAAGGGGCATTTTCTCGAAACAATTGAAAAGGTTATGTGATATCACCTCCCCCATTCCAAAGGCAAACTCTATACAAGAAAAGTGAAACGCTGCAAACAAAGTTTAAATTGAATTAAAGACAGAAACTGACGGAGAAATGGCACACCTGTGGATAAAAAATCTTGTTTCCATAAATGTTATTCACTTACAACCCCCACAAAACACCCCTCTTTGTGTCTAATTCTAATTTTGATCACTTTGCAATTGGTTTCCAAATTCAAATTAGTATGCTTATGAGACGAGTCGTCCCAGCAATAATGCTCAATACTTCCAAACACAGCCTGAAAAAATTATCTTATCTCCCTGAACAATGACCAGTTGTATCTGATCCATCAGCCACTATCTTTTCTTTTAAATCCAATTGTAGATTTTTTCCTGAACCTCCACAGATTTGAGTTTAATTACAGAGTATTTACTCCCAATGCGGTTGAAATGCACTGCCAACAGAAATAGCCACTGAGAATCCTCTGTGCGTCTGCAGCATTTGCACCCTGGCATAGATTTCTTTATTTTCATTATATGTAGATGGAGAGTTGAATTAAAACAGTTAAAACGTCTGGCTCATAAACCACCATTTCTGCATGTTCCACAATAACTGGGAAGATTGGCGCTTGAAATTTGCACAGTTTATGTCCCTCCGATTTACATCCTAGGTATATGTCTGCTGTATAGTTGGACAGAAAACAAACAGTATGCAAGCCAAGTCTTAACTCAAAACAATTTCTGCACACAAAGCGTCAAGTATCAATTTACAAATTCTGCTACAAATACACATTTTCACCTTCAAATCGTGCTCCATCTATTGGTGGTGGAGGTCATAAATGCACTTGTTTAATTAATATGGTATTTAATTATCAGCAACATATTGGGCAGTTTTGAATCTATTTGGATCTCTTCAGTTCCACTGAAAGGGTCTTGTGACGCAGTGATAATGTTCCTGTCTCTAAGCCAGGAGGCTTGGGTTCAAGTCCCACCTGCTCCAGAAGTGTGTGATAACATCTCTGAACAGGTTGATTAGAAAATATCTCTGTCACTGGCTGCTTTCTAATGATTACATCCACAGTATTGGAATCCTTAATTAAGGAAGGGTACACTTACATTACAGCCGTGGTTCTGAAAAGTATGGTCCCTATCCATATGGATGCTCTAGGTGGCCAGTGCTAGTACAAGACACAAGTCACTGAGATGCCTTGCCATAACGAAGACAAAACAAGAAAGCAGGAAGAACACAGAATTCTATCATTCACATATATACAACCTTTCAGATTCAAATTAACAGCACTACATCAGAAGAGCAAGCAACAATAATTTTATAAGTATGATTTACTTTACTAATTATATTTGATTAATATAGATTTAGGCTAAGTATTAGGTCTGCAGACTATTATTTGGAGGATCTCACAAAACTTGTTCCAAATAAATGTTCTCTTGTAGTTTTATTATTTATAACATGAAAATGTCTACAGTTTTGTTTCCATGATAAATTAATAATTTTCTTATGAATAAGACGTTTGGTAAAACCAAATCAAATAAATTACATTTATTAATGATACTGCATTGAAATAGTTATATTTTCATAAGTTTCATTAATTCTGATGAGCTTTTCTCAGTAGAAAAAGTGAGTGGATCAGAAGCAGTTGGTGGTCCACAGGGTCTTTCGCCAACCAAAGTGATCTAGAGAAGAAACACCTCAAGAACTGCTGCTTAGTTGGAGGGCAACAAAACTAACTAAGCTGGTGCCGTAAATGACAGTATGATCCTAAAGCAGAAATTGAGTGGTCTAGGTCTATTATAGATGCGAGGATAGTATAATGAAATGATCTTATTCAATTATATAAAGCTCTGATCTTCTAACCTGCCAAATCCCTTCAATGCTTCTCTTAGCTGAATGGTTTAGCACTAGGAAACAGAATAAGGAGCTGGCCATTTAGAACAGAGAAATAACTTTTATTCTCACTCAGAGGGTCACGAATGTTTATAATTCTCTATCCCAGATGGCTGTGGATACGAAACCATTAGGTATATTTAAGCAAAGGCTCACAGATCTTTGCACACGCAGATAATTAATACTAATGGGGAAATGGCAGAAAGTTGGAGTTGAGATAGAATATCAGTCATAATCTCAAGGAATGCTGGAGCAGGCTTTCGGGAAGAAATGGCTAAATGCTATCTATCCTTGAAAATGCATTTCTTTTCTGCTCAATTTGTATGTCTAAGGTTTTATATAATTTACAATATACTTAAAGATTTGACAAAGATCTGTAGCTCGGGTTGTGGGTGAGGTGGTTGACTTGCTCACCAAGCTGGCTTGTTTTTGTTCAGATGTTTTGTCACCATGCTAGGTGACATCATCAGTGGAACCTCCGATAAAGCGATGTTGTTCTACTGCAATTGGAATTTATACTGTCCGGTCCGTTATGGTGATTAGTGTTATTTCTGGTTTTGAGCTGTATGGGTTTGTATATGGGGTCCAATTCTATGTGTTTCTTGATTGCATTACGGGTGGAGAACCATGCCAATAGAAATAGAGGAATTCCGAGAGACCTGGTTCTCTACCCGTAATGCAATCAACAAATATGTAGAATTAGACCCCATATGCAAACCCATTCCAATTAAACCAATTGCTCCTTTGTTTAAGAAGGATGGCAAGGATAATCCAGCTAATTACAGGCTGGTGAGCCTTATGTCAGTGGTAGGGAAATTATTGGACAGAATTCTTCAAGACAGGATTTACTCCCACCTGGAAAGCAGCAGGCATATTAGCGAGAGGCAACATGGTTTTGTGAAGGGGAGGTCGTGTCTCACTAACTTGGTTGAGTTTTTTGAGGAAGTGACGACGATGATTGATAAGGGTAGGGCAGTGGATGCTGTCTACATGGACTTCAGTAAGGCCTTTGACAGGTCCCTCATGGCAGGCGGATACAGAAGGTAAAGTTGCACAGGGTCAGAGGTGAGCTTGCAAGATGGACAAAAAACTGGCTCGGTCATAGAAGACAGAGGGTAGCAGTGGAAGGGTGCGATTCTGAATGGGGGGCTGTGATGAATGGCGTTCCTCAGGGATCAGGGTTGGGATCTTTGCTATTTATAATGTATTTGGAGTAGAACGTAACTGGTCTGATTAGTAAGTTTGCCGATGACACAAAGGTTGGTGGAATTGCAGACAGTGATGAGGACCGTCAAAGGATACAGCTGGATATAGATTGGTCGGTGACTTGGGCAGAGAGATGGAGGATGGAGTTTAGTCCGGAAAAATGTGAGGTAATGCATTTTGGAAGGTCTAATCCTGCTGGAAAATATACATTAAATGGCAGAACCCTTAAGAGTCCTGATATGCAGAGGGATCGGGGTGCACAGGTACACAGGTCACTGAAAGTGGCAACGCAGATGGAAAAGGTAGTCAACAAGGCTTTTGGCATGCTTGCCTTCATCGGCCGGGGCAGTGAGCTTAAAAATTGGCAGGTAAAGTTGCAGCTTTATAGAACCTTAGTTAGGTCGCATTTGGAATATTGCGTTCAATTCTGGTCGCCACACTACCAGAAGGATGTGGTGGCTTTGGAGAGGGTACAGAAAAGATTTACCAGGATGTTGCCTGGTATGGAGGGCATTCGCTTTGAGGAGAGACTTGGGTTGTTCTCACTGGAACAATGAAGGCTGAGGGGCAACCGGACAGAGGACTACAAGATTATGAAGGGCATGGACAGACGGGACAGTCAGAAGCTTTTTCCCAGTATGGAAGAGTCAGTTACCAGGGGCCATGGGTTTAAGGTGTGAGGGGCAAGGTTTAAAGGTGATGGACGAGGTAAGTTTTGTTTTTACACACAGGGTGGTAGGTGCCTGGAACTCGCTGCCAGGGGACTCTTGACAAATATATGAATAGGATGGGAATAGAGGGATATGGCCCCTGGAAGGGTCGGGGGTTTTAGTTGTGAAGGGCAACATGTCGGTGCAGGCTTGGAGGGCCTAAGGGCCTGTTCCTGTGCTGTATTTTCTTGTTGTTTGTACTCACCATAACAGACCGGACAGTATAAATTCCAAGCAGAGCAGAACAACATCGCTTCATTGGAGGCTTCACTGATGTCACGTAGCAAGGTGATGAAATGTCTGAACGAAGACAAGCCAGCTCGGCGAACTAGTCAACTGCCTCAATTAATTATACTTGTGATATCTTTATCAGGAAAGGGCATGTTGCTCATGCCTTCCCGTGTAAATATGTGAAGGGAAAATCATTTAGAAAATTGACTATTTTATCCTCATTCTGAATTTCAAGTCCATTTTTTCCAGTTTTAAACTCCTTTATTGCTACACTCGTTACTGTAGTACTGAAACTTTTTTCAGCTGCTACGTTTAGCTTCACATGCTGCTTATCTTCAGCCCTCTGATCATCCTATTAATTTGGCGCTGCATTTTATTGTTATTTTCAATGAGGCTTTTCATTCTCCTTCCATGATTCAGGAATGCCACACTTTCTCCCTTCTGATTTGTTTGTACTTAATTTTCAATCACCTCTTGAGTCTGGGACGCTGTTTCAAGGATGTACCTATCTGACATGCTCGACAGTACGGGGGAGGAATTTCACCTGTGTCACTTGGACAGTACATTGATATGGCCACTACCAATGAAAATCTGCTTTACTGCGATAATGGTCAGGTATCAACAATGATAATTATCTTAAAAGTCACGAATCATCCTCCACTGAAAAGTCATGGGACAGCCTTCCCCAAGTTTATTTGTTCACTTAATTAATCAGTCCCAACCCCATGTAGAGTGCTTCTGGGAGATCTTCCAATTAGGCCACTTCCAGATGCAGTGTCCTGACGGGTTCCTGAGGCTGCAGGGCCTCTGTTTGGAAGCTCAAGCAGCAGAGTTTGGCTGCCACTGTTGGGGGTGGGGGGTAGGGTACACAGAGTGGCCCCAAAGTCCACTTTGGAACACTTCCCGAACTGGTTACATTTCAATCTGAACAAAAAAAATCCTCACCACAGCCACTGTTTCAGCTCTGATGGAGGTGAGTTTAGCGTTGTATGCCTCATACCACACCCCACCCCACCCCCTCCCCTGCCTGTGGCCCTTCAGGCACCTGGTAGACTTGGCCCTCGGTGTGAGGCCTACCTACATGCAGGAAGGCCCGGACAGTGGCCCCAATCAATCCATAAATCAGCACATCATTATGCAAAATGGCTACTCCCTGCTATTGAGTGGGTATCCTCCAGAAGTGCTAATTTGCCTTTGGGAGATAATCGCTTGGGTCTTTCTCAGAAATTCTTCACAAACCTGCCTTAAATCCATCCCACACATGGCAGGGAAGATTTCACCCTTGCCCTTTGCTCCTCATCTGATTCCCACGCTATGTTAAACCTCATGACTGTGCTCACTGTAGTGCAGAGATGATCTCCAACGAGTGCCAGATCATGATGAGCTTTGACTCCTCTGTGTGATGAGGACGTTGTGCACTTCATCTACCAATTCTGACTCAAAACCACTTAAGAGTCACAGCTGTGCACGGCTGAATAAACAAACTACAAAACTCAGCACTGCAATTAAAGAAATGCTGGAGATAGAGCGAGCAGCCAAATGCAGAATGCAATCTAGGGATTAACTTCATTGATTTGCCACTTGCAGTAATATACAGTGCATGTACGACGGCCACCTTCCACATTCTGCCTACTCTAAGAGTTGAAACACTGATACAAATTAGAACAAGACTGGAATTGCAGCTATCAATAATAGGTTTGAGAGTTTCATATTGAAGAGAAAATTCTAATATTGTGATTCCTATGTAGAAAACATTCACTCAGGAGTTCAACAAAATAGCACCTACAATATAGTCAATGTCTGAAAGAGGAGAATTCCAACCAGCCTGCAAGAGGAGGGTTCATGGTGTGGGGAGGTGGCCAAATTAAGGTCAGCTGTCACCACCCATGTCCTGCTGTTGAGGAATTTTGCTTATGGGGGACTAGATTGGGACAGACCTCCTGCCACAAGAGGCTAAAACAGTTAAACATTAAATGCTCTATTATGGGCTGTTTTACCAGATGTCAGCACGGTGTCAGTATAATTTGGATAAATGTGAGGTTATTCTCTTTGGAAGCAGAAACAAGAAGGCAGATTACCACCTGAACGGCTGTAAATTGGGAGAGGGGAGTGTGCAGCAGGACCTGGGTGTCCTTGTGCACCAGTCACTGAAGGTAAGCATGCAGGTGCAGCAGGCAGTAAAGGAGGCAAACAGTACGTTGGCCTTCATTGTGAGAGGTTTCAAGTAAGAGAACAGGGATGTGTCGTTGCAGTTATACAGGGCCTTGGTGAGACCACATCTGGAATATTGTGCACAATTTTGGTCTCCTTTTCTAATGAAGGATGCTCTTGCTCTCGAGGGAGAACAGTGAAGGTTTACCAGGCTGATTCCAGGGATGGCAGGTCTGACATATGAGGACAGATTGACTAGGTTGGGATTGTTTTCACTGGAGTTCAGATGAATGAAGAGGAATCTCATAGAGACTCATAAAATTCTAACAGGTCTGGACAGGGTAGATGCAAGGAGGTTGTTCCTGATGGTGGGTGCTTCCAGAACCAGGGTCACAGTGTGAGGATTTGGAGAAGACCATTTAGGACGGAGATGAGGAGACATTTCTTCACCCAAAGAGTGGTGAGTCTGTGGCATTCATTACCAATGGAAGTAGTTGTTGCCAAAACATTGAATGTATTCAAGAGGCAACTAGATAGAGCACTTGGGGCGAACGGGATCAAAGACAGAAAGCAGGTTTAGGCTACTGAATTGGACAATTAGCCATGATCGTGAAGACTGGCAGAGCAGGCTCAAAGGACCGAATGGCCTCATCCTGTTCCTATCCTCTATGTTTCTAATTTACCAACTGCAGTACAAACTCCCACCCCATCCAATAGTGGGGAGGCTGCCAGCTGAATATAGGCATCTTCCCAGTGCCCGCCTGGGAGGGAACTACCTACTGTTCAGTAAATCAGTGAGCAGCCAAGGCTGTGCCCACAGCTCCAGCATTTAGCTCAGAGGAGCCTCCCTTCCACTAAGATAGTTTTTGGAGTGTTTTTATGTTATGTTCATCGTATCTTTATGGGGGGTGCAGGGCACCTTCCTCGGGAATGGCCACCATTTTTGGTAACACCCCCACATCCCTAATGGTAGGAAACCCCAACTTTTGAAAAATCCTACTGAAAGTCACTGACAACACTGATTAATGGTGAGAGATTTATTTTTATATTAGAAAGAATTTGGCAAGGCAGAAATAGGGTGGTGTGAAAGACAAGGTAACGTTCAAAGCTGAATCAAGAATATGAATTCAGGGTTTAGAAACATCTCAAGGCTTCTTTCTTTGGAAATTTCGGGAGTGGGGGGAGGAGAGTAGATTATGTAGGGGGACAAATTGCCTAGTATGCAGCTCTAAATTTTCAAATACAACCTCAGGGC